>NW_015112677.1:867797-919725 GCF_001443285.1 Poecilia latipinna | reverse complement strand
CCAATTACAACGGCTGAGTGAAGTACCATCAGATAGTCTCATTGAAGATGTGAATGCAGCATTGAGAACAATCCCTATATGTATATATATATATTTTTTTCTCTCTCAATTTCATCATCTTATAGTATTTTAGTAAAAAAACAAAAAGATAATAACTCACCTATTTCCCATGTAGTGTTAAATGGCCTTGCAGTTACCTATTAGTTAGGACAATTAGCATGCCATTTGCTAATATACACCCCTGCTGCCTAGCATTTGAAAAAAGCTTGCTTGGTTAGCATTGCTCAGTTATAAAGTCCAGTTAGGATACACCTTTCATTTAGCGTCCTGTTGAAGAAATAGTTTGCCATTAGTAACGTTTGTGTAAAGCCTCCAAAGCACATCTTGTCAAACATATATGTTCCATAGTATTCAAACAGCTTTTGACGGATTTATCAAGTGCTCTTTTTCACAGAATATTAAAAGGATTTCACAAATGAATATATCTTGGTTTTTGGAAGGCTCTTTTAGAGGCTTTTCCATCTTCTGAGGAAGACTATAATGTGCCACAAAAAAACTCTGGGTTTAAACTGAGTTCAACAAATCAAATGGCATGACCGCTGGCTGTTCATCTTTCCTTTGTCGAGCCCTTTCCATTGCTACTGTTATGCAACAATTTATATATCATTACTACATAACTAACAAATACCTCTGAACGGAATATTATTTTAGCATTTATTGGATTATCTTTGTTTATCTATTCAACAAACTTATACAATGAGCTGTTTTCTTTTAAGATAATCAGCTTCATTCTTTCAGACATCAGTTCAGTTTTTCTGAATGTTTTTATTCAGCTTAGCAAATGTAAAAGCTCCATAGAAAGGAATTAAGTCATTCGGTGATTCTTAAGGCATCGGCCATATGACTGAAAAAAAAAATCCTGGTTATATCTTAAAGAGACTTAACCTTTTGTAATGAGCAGCACATAAATAACTTCATTATTCTTTTCTCTGCAGGGCAGAAAGGGATGGCTAGACAGGCAAAGAGCAACCTTTTCCCCTTGGAAATGTAGAGTGGAGAGCCCCATTCAGACTCACTTCAGAACATGCTGGCCATTCATTCTGAAAAGATAGGATCAGTACTGCGAAGACAGGCCACAAAGTCTATATTAATGTAGGAAGCTGTTCTCTGAAACAGAGGACAAGTGAAAGTAAGACCTTACAAAGCAATCTCTTGAAGCTGAAGTGGGAGGGGGGCATGCAATAAAATCAGAACGGCCTGCAGATTTCCCTGCTGTGTGATTTTCATCACCCTGTGCAAGCTACATATTGGACACAAAAGTTTTAGTTGCAGTGTAGGAGGGCGATGAGTAGGAGTTGTTAATGTCAAAGTCTAAATATTCATAAGCAGGCACGGAGAGTGACTTTTTAAAAAGAGTTTCCAGTTGAATTTTGAGTTCATCTGTCTATTCGTGAGTGCAAGCTTTGCATGCGTCTTTATTTTATTTTTTTCTGTGGCTCTAAAACTCTCCATATAGTTTTGCAAATGTGAGTTATTTTTCTTCCACACTGGGGAGGACATGTGATGACATTTTTAGCTGAAAGTCTGAGTCAGTTTAGGCCTGGATCACGACATTCATAACACCCCGTAGGCTACCGTGTGTTAAATTGTGCAGTTCTGTGCTGCTGGTTGTGTTGAGCGCATACGTAACAGCGCTCTCGGTCAGCACCGCTCACAATGTTCTCCATGTTGTGACGAGAAGGGGAATTGACTGTTGATCATTTTACAACCAGTAGGCGGGGATCAGGTTGTTTTTGCTCTCTAAAAGACTAAAATACTTTGCCCTACGTAGCGTTATCTAAACTTCGTCCTTTCTCTGCTAAAGAAAGCGCCTCCACAGCATGACACTCCCACCACTGTGTTTCACTGTAGAGATGTGTTAGTTTTCCTTCACACACCTCATTCAACATATTTGCTGTGTCAATTACATGACTTAATTTCAGTAATCATCTATTCTTCCCACTCTTTCATATGTCAGGTTTGCAGCATGCATAACTGACAGATTTGAAATTGAATATCTGTAACGTCACAAAGACTGCAGAGAAAGTTGTGCAAGGAGGAAACCTTTGATCACTAAGAAAAACATTCAAGGCCAGACCGAAGTTCACCACAGAGAAAATAGAAAAGGAATAAATATTTTTTGGCATATTTGGACAACAGAACTGTGGAAATGTTGGGATAAGCTAATTGAAACATCCAAGATAAAATATGGCCGAACTTCCCTTTTACAATTTAAAGAAACCAGGGAAGTTTTAGCTTTACCTATTCGGGGTCTGTTCATCACCATTGCATTGGATCTAAACTGATAAACTGTTACAGAGCTGAGTCACTTCTCTGGATTCACGCTCCTCACTCTGGACACTGCTTGTTTTCGTATCCACGTCTCTCGGTGCAAATGATTCACAGGCTTTACTCAGCCTGTAGTGTAGGCCGGAGTCCTGAATTTGGCAGAGGCGTCTCCGAGGGTAAACACGGGGAAGCTGATCTTCATTGTGGTGTCTGAGCTGGAACTAATCATCGGCAGGGTCTCCTCGCAGCTCTCAAGGTGGTGTCATGTGTGTCACATCAGATCAAGCCGGGCCGCTCTGATGTGCTGAGTGGAAAGAGCAGGCTGACCAGGTTGCATTCTGCTGACTGGCTCTGACCACTCGTCAGGCTGTGTGCAGCTCGCTAAGAGGCCGATACTGCCCTCGTCCAAAAAAAAAAAAAAAAAACGCGTTTCCTGATCCTATGGCTTGCATCACCTCAAGTTACGGACGACCGACTGGTTCGTTTTGCTCTGAGAGGAAGAGAATGTGCTGCTTGTACCTTAGTTGGGCAAAACAGTCTCATGTGATCTGTCCTAAATATCTAGCCACATACGCATAATCATTGAGACAAGCACATGTCTCAGCAAGGGACTCAGACAGGATCAGTCCTACCCATGAATGCATCCAACAAAGACTATTGTTTTATCAAAAGGCAACATGGCAACTGCCATTTTGTGGGCTGTAGATAATCTGGGAAGCAAGTGCCTTTGTGTATTTGTTCTCATGAGTATTCCTGCTGTGTGTCTAAGTGTGAAAAGCAACTTGCTTAAGAGAATCACAACCAAAATGGCTTATTTCAGATTTCTTGTCTGAAAATCTTTCTGAGAAAGTATTTCTATTAGCATCCTTCTCAAAGACACACTTCTGATTTTTTTTTTTTAAATAAACTAAGCTGGGGGGGTTAAGTCCATTGTAAGTACGTTTTTCAATTCTCACAGCGTCAAAGGGCTGCTGTTAATTTCTGACTCATGCTTATTGTCTTAAAAAATAAAAAATAAATAAATAAATAATAATAATAATAATAATAATAATAAAAATCTTCATTATGTCCATTTGGGCAAAGTGACAGCTTCATTGTCTTTTTTGAAAGCTGTGCGGTTTTTTGGGAGTTTGTCCCCTATGCACATTTCCACACTGATGTCACCGGTATGAAGTGGTCTGCTTAGAGAAGAGAGACGTGCAACTCATAACGGGATTGATTTCATTCATTAACTCGTTCATTCTCCAACAACATGCACAGGTGAATGGACATTTGAGGAACTAGATGCTTTCTGTTTGAGTGCAGCTTTGTGCCAACTTGTACAGTGTGAAAGGCACAGTGGTGAGTTCACCCTGGAGCCAGGTTACGGAATCATGATTTGACTCAGTCCGACAGATTGACAGCGCACTTGTGGAGCTGAAAGCGGGTCTCTCGGTGGCCTCCAGGGGGCAGAGCAGCCTCTGTGTCCCCCAAGGCGTTTCTGCCCTGTGCCGCGGGCTTAGCTGCTTGTTACATTAAAACAGGGGCTTCTGTGACGGAGTCAGCATTATAAAAGCTAAGAGGATTAGCTGATGGACATTTCTGGCGTTGGCGGTCAATTATCAAAATGAAAAGCGGTGACTGGGCAGAGACTGGCATGCTCTGTGGCACAAAGAGCTCCTCCTCATCTGCTCTCTCTCTCTCTCTCTCTCTCTCTCTCTCTCTCTCTGCTCCAGTCTGTCACAGGTTACTTGGGTTCAGGGGAGGGGTTGGGGCAAATAAACAATAGCATCATGGGCGCGCTCCTGAACACGGAAGTTTTTGTTGTACGTCTCTGAGCGAGCCGGGGATTAAAAAAAAGAGCATTTAAATTTTAATGTTTCTAAAGTGCAAAAACTGTGCGTTATGCAACTGTATAAAACCAGGGCTGCACGTCATCCAGTCAGCCGTGCTTGAGCCTAACTCATTCAACCACACACATACACACTCCCATACAATTCCTTTCACTACTCAAGTGTGTGTGGGTATGTGTATCCTGCCCCTGGCCCTCCCTCCCTCCCCATCCCTGTGATTACTTCATATGCTATCATATCCTGTTCCAAGCGTGTGTGTGATGATGATGATGTGAGAGGCTGAGGTGAGGGGGAAGGAAAGAGGTTTGTTTTTGGTGTATCCATGAAAGAGGTATTCCACAGCTGCCCGTGGTAAGGATCCACTCCAGGGATTCACAGTAGGCTGCAAAGGTAATCAGCCGAGTCACTGTACCACCACCGCCGCCGCTGCTGCTGCTGCAGACACATCATGCCAGCCAACCTCCATCCTCAGCAAACCAACTTTCTAATCTGTTACACCTCACAGCGGCTCAGACGAGACGCATTCTAGAAGATTTAAGACACAAACAGTCAGGGGAATTCAAGTTATTATTTATTTATTTTTTTTTTTTTTTGCTTTGCTGAAACATTTTATGAATTAAATGTTAATCTCGGCTCTCAAAAGCAGGCTCAATTAAATCCAATCCCGGTTATGACTTTAGTGACAATGCCATCCCATCACTGTAGCTACAGATGGCCTGGCTGCATTTGATAGGGGTATTCAGAGGCTGGTTAGATGTCGTTGAAAAATGTCTCCATCTGCTGTTGCTGCAGTAACTAGTTCACCTGGTTAGAACGTGAAGCTCGAATCGAATCAGATCAAGTTTCTGTTTATTGCACATTTTTAAAACAACAGTAAACATCCTGTGCATAAAGTCCCCAAAGAAAAAGCTCGTACACATTAATAATACAAGCTAAGTAGAAAAATGAAAGGACATATTTTAAAAGGGGCCTGCCAAAGTGTGCCCGTCGGTTTGAATCCTGATGCTCAGCAACTATGCTAAGGTGAATTAAAATGATTAGCTTAAATAATAGGGTTCAATTATAAAATCTTACTCAATTGCTTTGGATTGAGTGCTTTTGTGAGCACTAATTAGGTTCAAAGATGATTATATTGCTCTTTTGTCAAGGATTTGATTTCAACATGACAAAAAAAAAAAAAAAGGCTCACGAGAAAGCGAATTTAAACATTTTCTTATTGTGTAGTTCTTAAAACACTGCCCAGAATAATCATACGGAGTGAGAATAGTAAGGACACAAGAACAGAGCGTAGAGGGGCTCGACAAGAGAGGGCTTCAGAAGAAGAGACTTTCAACAAAATGTGCAAGAAAAGTTCTGCTGTGGAAAGATCTCAACCACACCAGTACAAAACCTTTAATAAAGCTATTTGTACAGCTGTCTCTTAAGCTTAAGCAATCACCTTCAACCAGGAGCGGCATTTGGACTTCATCTAACTTCACAAGGTTTGAGCAGACAGAGAGATCTTTGCTCTTTCCTCTGCATAATCTCCCCAGAGTCCTGAATCCTCTCATATGCTCTTTCTTCAGATTGCTCCAGTTTTTTTTCTTCTTCTTCTTTTGTACATCTGTGGGCTGAAATGGCTATGAATGAAGCTTGATCTAATGTCTGGTGAACTCTTTTTTCTGTTAATTTGGCTTTATTTATTTTTTTATATTATCCTGTGGAAAGATCAAATGCAACCAAATGTCCATTTTCCAGGGTATACTAATGTTTTAAGTTTTGTGGGATACTAAAAGGAGTTCCTGTTACCACACAGTCTAACAAGATCACCAGGACTTTGAAAAAATAAAAAACAGACCCACAGTGTAACGGCACCTCCACCGTACTTGTTACTTTTTACATATTGACCCTTTGTTTCACCATAGACCCACTTGAAGTGTTTGTTTCTTAGAAACCAAACTTTTATCGGATTGGAGGGATTTAGTTAAAGTTCTGCAAACTTCACATGTTTACATTTATGATGGTGGGACAGAAAATACTTTTTACTGACTCCCAAGCATCTGAATGGTATGCAGACATCACCTAATGATTGGGTGAACTTGTTGACACCAAGAGATTTCTTTCTACGCCCTTAACATTTTTTTTTAGCTATTTTCTAAAAGGAATCCATCCAATTATTATTATGTCTATACTTCTGCAAAATAGGTTATGAAATACTAGTAACGATATCTACCTAGATACTCATAAACTTAAACAAGTAAATTAAACTAAAAAAAAAGCGTTACATTTACTGTTTATAGGCTCATTGAGAGTATCAATATTTGCTGCAATGTTTTACTTTATAAAACATATTTTTTCTTGATTTTTTTTATCTGCATAAAATGCATAAAGGTTTTTTTCTTTTATCACAAAATTTCAGCGCGACCTTAAGCGGCTGCAATAATGACTTTACCATCTTTACAATATAAAGAGGGACAGTACTGTTCAAAGTGTATATTAGTGACAATATTGTTCAAATTACCACAATAAAATTGGCTGAACACGTATAATAGAGACAAACACGCAATGATCCGTTTGCAGGACAAACAATTTACTGACAGTAAGTGGAAAATAGCTTCCCAGGGGGTGGATTCATAGAAATGTGACAATTTCACAGGTGTTCATATGAAGAAGTCCACAAAGGTACACAATCTGCCTTTCACTTTATAAATGTAAACAATAAAAAAAACGTCTGGAACTAATGTATAAAAGGGGAAATATACAAGAGGTTCTGCAGTGAGGATGGAACAATCCGCAGGGCATAGACTGTATTAAAGTCCTTCTAAAGTCTGTGTACAAACATGCCGTTTTCTGCATCTATGGGGGTCTTCTTCTTCTTCTTCTTCTTCTGCTGCTGCTGCTACACAACAGCGTACTGCTGATAAAGCAGCTCCCGGATCTTATAGTAGTCGTCACACAGGCAGCCTTCTAGGCCGATGCGTCCAGGCTCCGTCTGAGCAAAAAGAACAGAAAGATTCACAGGTCACCTCAGCCCTAAAGCAACGAGGTTGCATCTCTCAGCAGAGATAAACAAACCTTGTGCAGCAGATCGCTGCAGAGAAAAACATCTTTACGGTTTGTTCCCTATTCTTTTGTGCAGACGTTTGTTTTTTTGTTTTTTTTAAAGTGTCTCATGAATTCAGATCAAGATTTCCCATTTAAATAGCATCCGAACAATCTTTGTTACTAGTCACAGCGCTCTTTGATTTCATTTTCTGTGTTGCGTCTATTTTAGGTTCTTGTCAATTATGCAGTTTGTTGTTAGCATCCTGGCTTCAGCTTGTACTCTGGTTAAATCCTGATTGATTTTTTTTGTCTTTCACCTAAGGTGAGATATTTTCATGTGCCACTGGGGATTTTATATTCTACTTAGGTAATCTCTGTTTGCTCCTCTGTCTCTTAAGATAACTCATTATTTCTCATGTCAACTTCTTCTTCTTCACCAATAACTCAGGCTACTTTCCGTAACAGTAGCCTGTTGTGCTCAAACTCAAAGCTTCATGAAATGAACAGTGATGATCGAAAGGAAAAGCTCGACAGGCTGCGTCAAATGACAACAGCTGAACAGTCTGTGCTGCTGAATGTCTTCTGTACTCTGACTGACCGCCCGCATGCTCAGAAAGAGGATATGGACAGAGCGGTTTGGACGCTCACCCTGCGGACGGCCACCACGTTGTTGCACACCAGAACTCCACCCACAAATTCAGCCTGGATGCCCTCTCTCAGCAAGACCTGCTTGAAGTCAGACAGCCGAGGCTCGTTGATGAACACAGACTGATGGCCTGAAATCTGAGGAGAGGAGGAAATAGCTGACTCAGTTAAACTGAACTCTTAATAGACCATTTTGAACATGTACAATTAAAATCACAAGGAAATATCTTCTCAAAAATCTCGGCAAGTCAACTGACCATTTTTTTTTTTTTTTTGGTCGGAAAGAAATATTTAGGATTAATAAATGCAAATGTTAACGTTGAATTTACAGAAAGTACTCAGTGCTGTGTACTAGAAGCTTTCCTAAAAGAAAAACCACAGCTGCCCACCTCAGTGGGAGGCAGCGGCTCTAGAGTGGGAATGACGTCGCTCTCCTCCGACATCTCCTTCTCGTCCTCTCCAAACAGGTTCTTCATGGCGCGCTGCGCCGCCACGGCCGTGGCGTTATGGTCGATGCCAAGCTCGGGGGCGGTGTCCATGGGAACCTCGCCGTCCTCCGCCTCCTCTTTCACGCCCTCCTCCAGCATCACGCCGGTGTCCACCTTGGCCACGCGCATGTCCAGCACGCCGTCGATCCAGGCCAGCTCCGTGTCTTTGGCCTTGCAGAACTGCAGAGAGCTCACCAGGGAGTCTTTCAGCCGCACCTTTAAGTTAAGATGAAGGGAGAGGATGACAGGGTTTCTGCAGCTTTCACCAACTCAAATTTAGGACTTTTAAGACCATTATGAATAAAATGTAAGACTTGTGTCATGACAGAAATGTACAAGAGGAACATTTCACACTTTATATAGTAATAATCACAAGATTCTTTGCACAGAATGCGTGTAGCATCACACAGGTTGGAAACAGAAATGAGCCACACATCATCCAGCCAATTGACAATAGTTTACAAAAAAGCTATCCAGCTAGCTGGTAAGGGTCTATTAGCATCTAGTTAGCGGTAGCCTCAACCACCTGGAGTCACAGAATATAAGCAATCAAGCTTTTGATCTGACAGAAAAGTCTCACGAGAAAAATGAACAACATAAAATATACAAGATTAAATAGTCCTGCCACATCAAAAAGACCCGAGATTACTGTATTTAAGGTAAACTTACATATTTTACAATGAAGTTAAGACGTTTTGAGGGAGGCCTTAATGTTAGATACATGAATTTAAGACTTGGAAACACACTGCGGCGATTGGGAAGGTTACACAAAAGAAATTACGTTAATGACTCAACAAATGCAACTTAAGTGAATTTGTTTCACAGCAGAAGAAACACACAACTCATAGTTCAACTCCTCTACTTTTTGTCACAGTCTAATCTCAAACATTATGTGGATTTGACCTGATAAGACTATCAAACCTAATCAACAAACCACAGTAAAGGTGGACATCTTTAAAAGCAGATTTTCCTGAGACTGACCTGGTAGATGTGCGTCTCGCTGGTGGCGTCCACAGTCTCCTGCAGTTTGGGTGTGTAAACTTTGATGTCTTTGCTGAAAGCCTTGCAGGACTCGGCCAGGTCCAGACTTGCTTCTGGTGGCCCGTGAACAATCACAAGCTGTCTGGGCTTCATCTGATTTATGATCTTCTTTATGGAGTCGCCATCGGAGCGACCTTCGTAGTCTATGTACGTCACCCTCGCTCTATAACATAGAAGAAGAAACACAGGGTCATTGTAAGAGTTTTATAGATATGGAGATTATACTGGTGTGGTTCACTTTGCGAGTAATCACTCACCTTATTTCAAAATTCTCAACACTTGAGACACATTTTGTAGGAACGACAGACAAATCCTGGTCCATGGGTTCGTCGCCATTTGTCAGCCCAGATTCCAGTTTGTTCTTCTCCTCTTCTGTGGCTTGCAGTTCAGGAACCAAAAAGTCTTCAATCCTTTAAGAAAAAAACACAATGGGTTACTTGGTTATAAAAAAAATAAAAAATCTCTACTTCCTTCGATTTGCATTAAGATTTCAGCACCTGATGATTTCTCCATACTCGTCCCATTTGATTCTCTCCTCATGCACCGGGAACATGGGGTATGACTTTTTGGCCTGTTTGAAGAAGCTTCCTTTGCGGCTCCCCTCGCCCTTCATCATCAGGTCATGATGCTTGGTTTTCACCGCAGCCGGCTGATCCAGATCGTCTTCCATGTCGCTCTCATCGCTCGAATCCACATCCACCCTGAAAAAAGCCATAAAAAACACTTTAATTCCATCTAAAGTTCTTTCTTACAGCTTGTACGTCATACGACATTTTTTCATTTGTAATCAGGGGTAAATTTTTGAGTTTCTAGTACTTTTACTAGATCAAAAGGTATACATTGTGGACTTCACTAGTCCCTCTTTCAACACAATAATTAACAACTTTCACAAATATTTTACTTATTACATTCCATGTTAAAAGAAAAAAAAAACAAAAAAACAACCTGTTACCATACTTTAAAGATTCAGAGATCATCCAAACTTACTCTTTGGCTTGTTCCATTTTTTTAACTGCTTCCTTCTTTATTTTCTCCTTTTCAAGATACTCGTCCAGCTCCTTCCCTTCCAGTTTTACTCGTTTCCTGACCTGATGTGCATAGAAGAAGTTAATCATGATTCTGGGATGCTGGAACATAGCCACAAATGGCAGCATTTTTCAGGGAAGATTCTGCACGAAAAACCCCTCTCACCTCCAAATCCAGCATCTTTTCTCCAGGATTGTCGATGAGATAGCGGGCCAGGGTGCCAGGCGTGGTGCGGTAGGTAAGGATGATGGAATTTTTAGCATTTTGGCACCACTGGGTGAAGAGCTCCCTGGAGAAGCCAGACTCAAGGTCCGGTTGGCTGCAAAGCACCACCTTGGGACTGGGTACCCGGGCCAGGTCTGCCAGACTGTGGCAAAGGTTCAAGTGTCGGAACTGGAACGGATTGTTCCTTTTGTCCTCAAAACACCTCATGAGTTTGTCACTCATCCATTCCACCTACAGAGACGGGTTTGGTTTTTACAAGAAAAAAAAAGAAGAAAAAAAAAAACAGGTGGAAAGACAACATAATGAATAGTAATGGAATGAAAACAACACAATTCTTTTCCAAGTGTGGAAAAACTTGGAAAAAATCTTACAACAAAGATGATGGAAAGACCCTAAAACACTCCAGAAAACAAGAAGACATTTTTAATTCAAACCTCAGTTTCAAGATGCACTCAATCGTTAACCAGAATTGGATTTTATTATTAGGAAAACATTTTCAGAGGAAGGCCAATTTTCTCTCAAGCCAATACAGACAACAGAGTCATTAATCCATGCTTTTGTTACTCGCAGATTGGATCCCTGCTCTGCTCCTTTGTCTGCAAAAAAACAATTACAAAGTTGCAATACTTAAAAGTTCAGTTGCCAGACTGTGCTATGGTTACCTGTTAAACTCAGCAATTAATTTGAAGCCATTTTTCTTGTTTGTAACGCTCTTAATGGTCTTAGAAGATCTCACTTACACTATGAAGAATACTAGACTCAGCTTCCAGAAATACTCAGGTCTCTTTGTAGCCGTTTATTAAATATTCCAGTAGTTATAAGTAAAGCATATAACTTTACTTATATAAGTAAAGTTATATACTTACATAAGTATATAACTTATATATAAGTTATATACTGGAACATCTTTACATAACGTACAGAGGAAGACAGAAGGTTCTTAAAAGCAAACTGAAGACACATTTTTTTTCAACTTAGAATTTTTCTGAGATCTTAAAATGCACAATTTATTATTCTGCAATTTTTAAATAAGCATATGGCTTTTGATTTGAGTTTTAAAATGTTTTTAACTGAATAGCTTTATCTAATATCTGTGTGCATCGTTTTATTGGAGATATTTTACTTTTAGCTGTTTAGCTATTTTGCTTCAGCTCTCATTTTGCAACCATGTTTTGTTTGGTTTCTTGAATCATTATTTGTTATAAACTACTTGTTGTAGCTCTAATGACGAAAACTGATCACAACATTCATGCTCATATCTGTGCTACAACTGAAATACTTAATGTCTTTTGGAGTCCATTAAAACCAAAATTAAGTTGTATGAAAGTGTGACACTGATTGGTACCTGGGACTTGGAGAACTCCACCACGTTGTAGCTGACGTTGTTGAGCAGCGCTAGTGGGTAAACGCCGAGCCCAGCGTCCTTCGTCCTCCAAATCTGGTCGAGGAGCTGCGCCAGCTCCAGCACGCGGCCGGCCGTATCCACGGCAATAAGGACATTACCATTACCACGCAGGGTCTCCATTACGTTCGCTTTGTGGGTATTAAAGGAGGATGATGATACAGCCATTAGTAAAGACGCAGACAGAGTATTCTATATAGTCTCATGCTTACTGAACCGAAGGTGCTTTTTACTGTAAAGACTTCTGTGCGTATTACTCACTAAGCAGCTGCTCGTCTCTTTGTTTGCGGCGTGGCTGCACATAAGCAGCATTGAAGGAATCTGTAATGAGCAAAGACGGTCGACTAATGCTCTCCAGTGTGCAGCCGTTAAGGTGGCTGGAACAGACAGAGAAGAAGAGCACGCAAATTAGCAACTGATGTACGGCTTAAGATCTTGCTTTCACATGTATGTTTTTGTGTCTGTTTACATTTCTCTCTTATGATTGAAGTCCACTGCATAAACTATTTCCTCCTCCCCGTCCTTGACAATTTTCCAAATGGTGCCTCCGATCATGTGTCCGGCTGGGAGAGGAGTGATCGACAGACCATGCCCCTTTCCTGTAACGAAAAGAAAATAACTTTCATAAAATCATCTTCTTATGAAAGGTTATAGAAAATGGGGTGACGCTTGATTTTCGTCTCACCTTTCAGATTGACAATCTGTGAGTATTTCAGCTGCTGGATTTTATCAAAAGCACTGTCCACGTCATCCAGGGTGAAGAGCGTGAAATCTTCACTGTTGTTTCTTGACTAAGAACAAGAAAAGAGCATTCAGGGAATCAGTTCTATTCTTGCAAATACAACATTTATTTACCTTAAACCTTAACTTGCAGTACTGTACCTGATATAGATCGTACATGAACATCTGACCCATTTTGTAGACAGGAATGGTGGCGTAGATGGTGCAGTTCAGACCCAGTTTGCCCACAGCGTAGGGCAGGGCTCCCAGGTGAATGGGGTCAGGGTGCGACAGCAGGACTGCGTCAACCTGGTGAACATATCTGACAGCAAAAATGTAATACAGAGATGAAAAAAGTTAGAAGCTTCTTTAAACAATTTAGATTTAGCTCCTGAAAGTTATTCTGAGTTTTTCATAACTTAGCAGTCAAGTTGAAATGCCACTTGATTTAATCTGATTCGATTACATTTATAAAAAACATATTTCAGCAATGTAGAAAACCATTTTATCACTTGATGCACAGTCAATATATTTGAAAAGCACGATGGTTGGAAACTCAGTGAGTATCTAAAACATTTTTTTGTGGCCCAGACGAACAATTTATATATATATATTAAAAAAACAGATTTACGGATTTAGTTTTTATATCATCCAGAACATGTACGAGAACAATGATCTAACCCAGTGAAAATAAAAGGGTGCAACAACTTTCTGTGTTCTGTTAAAGCCGAAATGCAATACATAAATAAAACTTTGACATCTGTAATCATACTCACCGCTTCATGGCATCAATAATGTCCATTGAGAAGTTCTCGTCCCATCCACAGTCCAGGAGGAAGCGAAATTCATCCACCTGCAGCAGGTAGCAAAGAGCCGACTCCTCCTGGACCCCCGACACGGCTGTCAGCTTGATAATGGAAGTCATTTTCCCTTTACTTTTCTCAACAAAAGCACAAACCCGTCTTCATCAACCAATGTTGAGTCTCTATAACAAAGGCCAACTATAAAGAATCATTCAAAGGCAAACCAAAGTGTTTTTTTTAAAAGCAAAATTCCACAAAATGGAATACAACGTGAGCTGCATGACAATAAACGTAAATGTTTCTAGCAAGATAAAATATGAATCCAGTTTGGCTTTGACAACGATTGTTAGCCGTTTACCGGGCAACGGCTATTTAGCATGCTAGCTACATGCTAGGTAGATAACTAAAAGAAAGCTGAAAACGTCAAAAAAGCGACAGACTATAACATTAAATAAATATATCCTTCTTTTGAATATAAGAAAATAACCTTAAAGTTATTATTTATTATTACTTCAAAATCAAGACTTTTCTGTTAGCGGGTTTGAAGCGGCCATTTTGGCTGCTACGTCATAGGTGAAAGGGTAAAGGAACGTACCAAATAAAGTCATAATAAATCTGTGTGAAAACAGTAAATATGACGTTGTCGGACTATATTGAATGAATTCTATATAAAACATAGGATTAACTTGTATCTTATTGTAAATTAATTTTCGAACACAATCCTTGTAACCGTGTTGTCATTTAGCATAAACACGTCGTTGAAACATACTTGGTACAATCCAATGTCCTTCGCATAGAGAAGGAAGATCTGAAGGCTGCTGTTTGGTGTTAACATAAGGTATTATTTTAAAGCTATTCATTTATTTTCTTTCTTATTGTTTGCCTTCAATTGGTCTTACATATTTATCTCGTTGAAATAGATATTCATGCAAAAAAAACAAAATAATCTTTCTAACATACGGCGTTAGTTGCTAATGCCAGTTAGCAGCGAGTGAATGTGTATCAAGTATAGCTTCGTGTCATTTTTGCTGGATTTCGTTGATAGCCAAATAACCAAATAAAATGATATGCAGCTATATAATTTTAAATGGATGTTGTTGATTTTAATGTAACTACATCTGTAATTAAGTTTGCTTGTCAATGTGAAAACACATAAACAAACTTAACATACTTCCTCACCCGTGTTCAAATAAATGTTGATTAAATAGGCTACTTAAAAATCATTAGAGGCTCCTCAATTACTTGGTACTGTTCGAAAGTAGACCTAAATTAATTCTAGTTTGTTTTCAGGACTAACAAACCTCATCAACGCTCTGAAATTGAAATCTTTTTACGGATTTTTATGCATTTCGTGGAGCATTTGTAGAATAGCCTGCAAGCATCTTCCTTTGACCTCAGGTCGTGTCAATGAAGAAAAAGAAGGAGAACACTGCCGTGAAATTTTCCTTGCACATTTAAAATATTTGAAACGATTTGTGTTGTACATTTACAGCATCTTGAGTTGAAGAATTTAGATTCAGCTAACATTAAAAGCATTTGTGCATTTATACAGGTGTATAACAGACAAGTATTGTAGGGATGATGGAAGTAAAATGTAGGATTAATAAACCAAAGGCTTTTTACTTATTTTTATTTTTCAATAACACATGTAGAATGCAAAATTAAAGACACTATTGAAGCATCCTGTGTAAACCTTTGTATTTCAATGTTAATATTGTATGCCTCATCTAAAGAACAAAAACTCTGCTATAAACGTAACATTGTTTTTGCTTATCTGTAATTATTGCCTCATTCTTAAAAGTGAAATATTTCACTCTGTCGCCTTGTTGTTTACTCAGGATGCAGAGAAGACAAGTTCTGATGCAATTTGCTGGCTTCCTTAGACATTTTGTTATTGAGCTAAATTTGGAATAAAATGTTTGCTGAATTAAATTAAAATTGTTTCACTGTGTTACAGTCCTGTGATTAAAAAGAATGAAAATGCCTTAGGATGCCATTTTTTGTGTGTGTTTTGATCTGGATAAAATAATGTTCATTTAAATAATACAAAAAAATATATACTTTTATGTACCAACATCTCAGATCAGTCCCTCATCTTTTTCCCTGCTTTGGTTGTAGGAACCATGGTCAAATTCGCATTATCCAGTGTGAATTGGGCACACATATTGGTTCCCATGGGCTTTGTGATTGGATGGTACCTTGACAAACAACAGGACCAGAAGCTAACAGCATTCAGAAACAAGAGTGCACTGTACAAGAGGTAAGAACTGTAATTACTTGTGGCTCAAGTCAATTTTGAAAATGCAAACTGTCTTTGAAGTGACAATCATAACACGTTTTGATACAATCTTATGACCGTTGAACCTTTTGTCCCCTGCAGAGAGTTGAAACCTGGTGAGGAGGTGACCTGGAAGTAGACGCTTCACTGCTTGTAAAGTTCCATCGGTTTAAGTGTGAATGAATAATGATGAGTGGCCCTGAAGCTGTAATGTTGAAGGAGACTGATGTACACCTTATTTTGAGTTGTATCAACTAAAATAAATAAAAATGTCTGTTCTCAAGAACTTTTTATTTGCTAGTATGTTTTTTATGCATCAGAAAAATCAAGAAAAGGCACATTCATGAAAATAACAGATTCAAAAGAAGATTGTTTTAGACTGAGTTTTATGGTGTAGTTCTTATTTTAAACAGACATTAAATTTTACAATGTGGTCATTCTGACTCAACAGCTGGTGGGGCCTCAAGAGGTTCGGAAGTGTGGATAATTCCCTTCTCAAAAAGAAGTTCAGCCAAAGCAATCTGGGGGGGGGGGAGAAGCATCAGCAATTAATACATAACTCATATCGTCACTGACAGTAAATATTACTGCAAATAGCATAGAATCCCACCTTGTCCTGAATAAAATCACAAGGCAAAGTTCCCACTGTCACAAAGTTGGGATACGAATGGATCAGAAACTCAACAGCATCTGTGTGCTGAAAGAAGTAAAAAAAAAAAAATGAAATAAAATAAGGTAGATGTAATCAAAACAATGCACAACATAAGAATTAAGACACACAAAACGAACATACCTCTGCTTGTATTTCAAAGCTCTTGGGCTCCTCTTTGTGGTAAACTCTGGAGTTATCTACGGTGTAGCAAAGGTGCACGGCATCTCCATCGCCACATAGTCTGGCACAAAAAGAAGAATCGGTAAGGTGTATTTTTGCTAACTAAAAATAAAAAAAAATAAATAAAGTTTTGCTGTTGTACCTGGCACACCCTCCACGAAGCAGCTTGATCTTGGTCTGGGTCGTGATGTGAACACCGACATTCTTAACTTTGCCATCTTCCCACCTGGCCGGCGCTCCTTGCACGCTGGTGGCCAGTTCATCTGAGAGCGATGAGATCAAATATTGGAACCTCAAAACCGTCCATTCATGCGTAATCTCATACGTTACAGCACAAACCTGGAGTGAGCACAGGAGGCAGGCAGTCGTGGAAGAATTCTTTGGCTTTCTGGTCGACGGCGGCGTCCACCGGGGCGAAATTCGGCAGTTTCTTTATCAGCTTCTCAACCCGAGACAAGAATATTTCCCTCCGTGGGTCCTCCTGCACAAGAACAATTTCACACACTAGGAGTTGCGGTTTCGGTGAAAAGTTGCTTATTACGAGCATAAACGTCATTAATTCGGGCATTTTAAGCTTGTTTGAACCATTCTTTTTACAAGGTGGCATGATTATAGCACACAATTGCAATTATTTTCAAAAACAAAACTTTGGTCCACAAGTCTGAATTTAGAGTGGAGCTAAAGAAATGCTTATATATTATTAAACAGACTAACATTAGCTAAACCTTTTTTAAAATCCACCAACCAATTTATAATTTATAATTTCCAATCAGAACAGTGAGAGTTATTCTAGAATTGCACTGATTGGTACAAAAAGAGCAGTCAAGGTGCAGCTTGCTGAGATACATTTAAAATGAAAAAGATAATAAAAATGGTGGGGGGTGTATGTTTATATTTGAGTCTACAGATTAGATAAAATTCCCCAAATTTCACAACCACGCATGCAATTTTTGTTTTAAAAAAATAAATCTTTAATTTCCAAGGAAGTCCAGAATGAATTCATATAGCAATAACGACCTTATCTGAATTTTGCACTCCCATGTAGGTCAGGTAGTTCAAAGGTAAACCCCGTCTAAACTCCACATCTTCCTCCATCGCCACTTCTAATGCAGCAGGGATGACCTAAACATGAAATCACAAAATATTAAATCAAATAAAACAGCTCAACCACTTTAATTTCCTTATTTCAAAATGTATCACACACAACGCAGTAAGGAGTCTACATCAACTTGTTGTATATTTCGAATGTTGCAACGCAGTAATGCGGCTTCCTGCCAGCTGTGTCCGACTGCGGGACCGAAAGTGCATTTACCTTCTGCAGCAGGTCGCCCCAGCTGTTTTTCTGGTATGAGGAGATGGTGATGTGCAGAGAGTGTGCGTCTGGCAAACAGTTGCCCTGATGGATGAATCCTCGAGGGAAGAAGAGGAGATCCCCAGCTTCCAGCACCACGTCCAGGATGGGCTTCCCAATCTCTGCCTGGTCAAAGTTTGCTAGAAAGGAGAACGCAAAATGTCCGATGCATTCTCATCAGCCACAATATCAAATGTGCTGCATGTCAAAAGAGTTGATTCACTTCTCCTATTGTCATAAAATTAGCTTGTTCTCTCTGTAAAACCGGTTTTGGAAAAGGATTAAAATGCCCTGTTTTCATTTCAGATTAGGTAAATTATGTCACTGAAAGAATCAAGACCTTTTTGGTACTTACGGCTAGAAAGCACAGGCAAGACTTCACCTTCAGACCTAAAGATGTAAATAAAATAAAATAAAAATAAAGGTTATTTCTCCCACTGTAATTACCCCAAAATATTATTTATATAATTGATACATATCTACCAGAAATTTAGTCAACAACCCAAAATGTAGGCTGCTCTTGCCTCAAATTACTTCCACTTTATATACGTGTAATAAAAACTGATCAAGATATTTCAAAAAAATGCATATTATTCAAGAATTTCTTGTGTCAAAAAAAAGCGCACAATTATGAAGTTGAAAAAAATCTTAAAAGTGTGGCATGCCTTTATATTTAACCCCATCTATTAATGCAAATATGTAGAAGAAGATGCTTGGATCAGATCAGAGTAAAATGTAAATTTTCTCCACCATAAAACATGCTGGTGGCAGCATCATGCAGTGGGGATCATTTTCTTCAGCAAGGACAGGGGAGCAATTTTCTTTTTAAAGAAAAAAAAACAGACACCATTAAATTCTAAAACAAAATTTGAAAAATATTTCTGTATTGTTATAGGAGAACAGATGAAATTGATGCTTTTTGATGAGTTTAAACCTTAATGAATTTTACCTCGGATTGTACACTCGCCAGTGTTTCTTCCCTTCCAGCTGAATCACGAAAGCTTCAATGTCGTCATAATGTGGAGCAAAACCTTGAGTTCCCGGAGGTGTCAGATATCTGGTCAAAGGAAAAATGCGTTTAAAACTGAAACAAACAAAAAATAAGTTTGAAGCAAGCAAGTTTTTTTTTTTTTTTCCCCTTGAACTTACACATTGGCTCCTGCCATACTATCAAATTTCTCCTGGAGGATAGAAAGCACATTCCACACAGTGGAGGAGAAAGCCTGAGGATTCAGGAGGCGAACAGAGCAGCCACTCTAGATGAAAAAATATCAAGTCATTTCACATATTTAGTGCATTGACTTCAATAAAATGTAAATTTATATCTCTAACTTCTTCATGGATGTTATCTTGGAAAATATGAACATTTCTTAATGCATTCCTTAGACAAATTTCAGCTACAAAATGACACCTAAAAGTTATTAGGAATACTTGCTTAAACGAGCATAAAACCTGAACCGTTCCATTCTTACCTCATAAAAATCCCACACAGTGAATGCCAGAGCTCTCCCTGGTGGGTTGTGCGTTTCCCTCTTGCCATTAACGTAGCTGGTGATATCCAGGTTCACTCCATACTGGACATTTTCCTTTAAGAAAAAAAAAAAAAACACAAATTTTTGTTGATGCAGGCTAAAAAAAAAGAGTGGTAGATCTAAGTTTTTGCATAATTTATGAACTGAGAAAAACGGATATTTCAGTTTTTGATTCACTGATCACCAGTTAGAGGTGATCATTGGATAACAGGCCGACAGATTTGTGCATCGTTTCAGAACATTACCTTCCTCAATATACGGTCAAACTCAGCTGTTGAAAACAATCCCTTGTAATAATCTGGATTCTTGCGCTGAACGTAGACAGGCTTCTTTTCCCATGTTTCCCTTCACATATAGAAAAAAGTCAAATAAATCACAGTGAAGCAAACACATGAGGCAAAACAAAAAAAAATACATGGTGTATGAGATTTTGAAATCCAAGTAAGAAGATATATTATATATCTTCCAAGTTGCTTGTGCAGTGTTTGTCACAAGCACATTTTCCCCAGTAAGCATTTAGAAACATTTGGCAAATTTGAAACTAAATAGCATAGGAAGCCCTCAAGGCTCCATTGATTGTTTGTGGGGAAAAATCCCAGTAGGAGAAACTGTAGGACAAACAGCTGAAAATATAAATGCTGACGATGACAAAAGCTTTACAGAACACGCTGTGCTTTCCCCAGATGGAAGCACTGACAAAGATCATGGGGACAAGTGCGCAAGCAGCTCACTGCATATCACAGCATTTTCTCACACACACACTCTGCAGACCTGCTGCAGGTAAATCCATACGTTTAAACCAGATCCACTGATGATAGCAACCTTTATGTGCTATTTAATAATAACAGAAAATGTTAGTGTACCATGTTAAAGAATACAGAGTTCAACCTTATATACAATGAAGCATCACCAGGATGTGCAGAAAAAAACAAACAATACTTTTAGATAATCCAGTTCCTTGCAAAAACATTACCACCAACTTGCTGCATTTAAATAAAAGTATGAAAAGTACGCCGTCCATTTGTTCTGCCCTATTTAACCTGATATTCCTAAATGGACTTCGGTGCAACCAAACTGCATCAAAAGCGTGTAACTTATTATCAATGTAAACACAGCTGCTCTTTCTAGATTCTCAGACGTTTTTTGACGAACAAACACCATCATGAAGACCAAGAAACAAAGCAGACAAATGATGGGATTAACATGGAGCCGCAGAGATTCCCCAGGTCAGCTGGAAGAATCTGCCAGCAGATTATGCAGTAGTCACTTCAATGCGCTGGTTCTACGAAAGGGTAACGAGAGAGGAACACATAGACATTCTGATTACAGCTCTGTAGTGGGTAAAGCTAATTAGATTAAGTTTGACTGTTTCGCCAACTTGCAAAACCTGATGAATATAGGGGAGAGGTAGAAAACTAATGCAGCAAATCATTCTGGACGTACCAACTGTGTAGTGACACATTGTGGTGGCTGTGGGGGGTTCAATTAAATGCAGAGCATCTTACAAATCATGTAGCATCATATAGACACTTTACCTGAAGAAGTACTTGGCAGGAACGGGATTGAGGAGCCACTGGAATAAGTTGTTGGCTCTTTCTTTGCTGTTGTTAACTCTGGTCAGTTCAGTGAGCAAAGCATCCAAAGACTCTGCAGTTACACTCTCCTTCTGCTGCTTTAACAAACACAAAGGCTCAATCTGGTTCGCACAACTGACTCAACAACAATGATTTACGGCAAACCCTGAGCAGATGCTTACAGTATTATCTGGTCCATTTTTCTTACTCTCCTGTTTATTTGCTGCCTTCTCGAGTTTTTTGCGGATCTTCCTCCTCTTGGCCCGTTCTTGGTTGACAATAGCAGCTGCAGACCCATTTACTTTTTTCTTTTTCTTCTTTACTTCCACCTAATTAGATTTAAAAAAAAAAAAAAAAAGGAGGCTAATTTAAAGTGCCACACAATGACGATGCGAAGAAACACGAACATCAGTTATGTGTTCGTACAGTAAATAAGCCATGCATATATAGATATTCCCGTCGGGTATTAATGAAGCCTGTACACACACCTTTACCCGCTGGCAGGGCTTCTTAAGCGGAGGGGGCAACTCTGACTGCAGAGACTGATACAAAGAAAAAGCAGACATGTGTTTACCCTCCATGCTCTCCACATTGAGACTGTTTCTGCTACGACTGGATTGGTACGTCTGAGCTTTAGATAACTCATTACTGCCACCAACAGGACGGGAGGACTGAAGCTCACGCCAAAATTCTAAAATGAACCAACAGGCTAATAATAATAATGTATCATAAGTATAATTCATTTAGTTTTGTTCATTTATTGATTAAAAAAATATTTTCTTATTGTTATTCCACCACTTCAGCTGTCTCCTTTTTGGTGGCAAGGAGCAGCGACTCCACTTTGAGCTCTCCCAATATGACAGAGCTCCTTACCTCTAAGACTACTTAGAGCTAAGACTTCCTCCATAAGCCACCACGCCGCCCTATAGAGGAAATCTATTTCATCCACGTGTATCTGGGCTTCTTCCAGTCATGATTCATATCATAAGAACATAAGGGAGGGTCTGAATCTAGGCTAAGCTCTAAAGTAAGAGCTTTACGTTTTGGCTCAGCTCTTTCTCCACAACAGACTGGAGCAGAGCCTGCATTACTGCAGACAAAACCTCAATCCATCTGTCCATCTACTGTTCCTTCCTACCATCACTAATAAATACACCAAGATTAAACTCGGGTAAAGGTTGACCCTGAGTCTAGAGGGAGCAGACCACCTTTTTCAAGTCAAGAATCATGGCCTCAGACTTAGAGGAGCTGACTCAACTGAAAACCACTCCGGTGTATGCAAAAGGTCCTGACCTCAAGAAGCCACCAGAACACATCATCAGCAAACAGCAAATATGAGATCCTGAGGTTGCCAAACCAGTCACCCCTCCCCGACTTTCCTATGCCTTAGGATCTTGTCAATGAACACCACAAACATGATCGGTTACAAGGGGGCAGTCATGGCAGAGTCCAACGCACACTGGGAGCAAGATCAACTTTACACTGAGAATGTGGGCACAGCTCTTGCTTGGGACATACAAGGATCGGATAGCCTTTAAAAGCTGCCCAGATACTCCATACTCCCCCAGCAGCCCCCACAAAATACCTTCTCCACATCCACAACACATCCTTATTACAGCATAACAAATAATATACTAACCATTGTCAGCAATAACAGTTACTAAATTAAGTTAGGAGAAATGAAGGTCATAGAGTTTAACAGCTGCTAGGAGAAAGGACATATAAAAACGCTCGTTTGTGCACCTGGGATGCAGCAGTCTGTCAGTTCAACAACATCTGCATATTATAGAGACACTGTCCAAAACTGATGCTATTTTAGCCAAACTTCTTCTGTCTGATACCATCTGCACTGGACTAGCTTTTTATTTTAAACATTCCACAGTTCATTACTGTGGAGCTAAAGTTATTATGGAAGCCCAGAAGGCGCAGATTGCAGACTCCTGGTCTACAATGCGCCATAAAAGTGGACCGCGTCCAGAGCGAACACCAGGGGGCGCAGTTTCTCCACCTTTCTACAGCAGCGTTTAATGGCACTGCTCTACCTCGTTTCCCAGAATGCCTCACTGCGTGCAGTCAGTGATGTTTGTGCAGCCGTCGCTCCAACAATGCAGCTTTTAATGGAGCTGTGAGATGGAAACGCAGCAGCACCGCCAGGCTGGCCGGGGACCGTAGCCGCTCAGATTTAACACTGTCACACTTCTCACTAGCTCTCCGTCCGCTCGGGGGAGGAATTAGCCTCCATTTCCAGGACGCACTTTCTGCTGGAGGTGAGTAGCCTTTGAAGCTAATGTTGGTCTTGTATCGCAGGACAGAGTAAATACATTTTGTTGTGACCACTGCTGGCTAACACTGGCTAGCTCTGGTCTTGAGGAGGTTTGTGTATGAACACCTCCTTTTATCTTCAGGAGGGTAATATAATGCCGTTTTGACGTCTTTCTACTGGAGGTGCTGGTTATGTTACTGGTTTGAGTCAAAGGGGGGGTTATGAAGAGGGTTTCTGTAGCAGCTGCAGGAATGTTTCGCTCTGATTTCAGTAGAAGCACACGTCAACCAGCCGGTGTAGCGCACAGGGATGCGGTCTGCTGCCTATTTATTGTATGTCCAGGCTGCAGCTTTAAACATTTATCCTTTCTACAATAACTCATACTTGACCATAACCCCACATTCCCCATACCTACCCATTTAACCCTCCAGTATGCCGTAACTGACATAACATGCATAATGGTGAAATAGGCTCTTCAGCTGACTTTACTGACACTACAAAGGAAATAAAAAGAGAGTTATAGTATTCTGTCAATTCTGCAATTGTTTTTGCAAGTTATAAATTATTCCTTATTTGCCATAATTAAATTACTCATTAGCTTGTGTTTTGTTAGTTTATAAAGACCGTCTTTTTCTTTCCCTTTCTTAATTATGAACTGCTTTGTGTCAGTCACATTGAAATCCCATTAGAACAGATTGAGTTTTGCACTCCTGCGGTTGTAATGTGACAAGTTTTCCAGCCACTTTAATTGAATATTCACAATTTTTCTGTAATGGCTTATCTTGTTATGGAAATGTACTTTTTGTTATTGCAAATTGGCCCGGTGTGTTGCAAACCTTTTTTCACACCCATCAGTCACGTAGCAGCCAAATGTCTGGATATCACCTGATAGTGGTCACCTCACATCATTTGCATGGTGGAAACAAAATAAGCAAATGCAGCTCAAACCGTCTGGAAATATTTTTTTCCAGCACAGAGAATATCTATTTAGCACAGAGCCAGGCCAGGTGTTATTATACTACAGAGTCTGAGTAAAGAGCGAATTCGTTCAACGGTTATCTTGGTCTGCGCTGTTAGGTCAGAGTTGTTTGCTCGCTGCAAGGTCAGTTGATGGCTGGCACGAGGATCATTTCCTCAAACTAGTTAACAACTAAATCCTCAGTAGAGAGTTTTTGTTATTATTTCTTATTTGTAGAAGTATCTTTACATTTTATTATTGAGCCATTCAAAGTGCACTCTATCTATAGACATGCTTGGAAGTAAGAAAGTCAAAAATGAACCATATGTCATACAGACTATGCTAGGGATTGGTTGTTTGAATCCTGTATAATTCTGTATAGTTAATAGTTTGTGTAAGATGCTGTTCTAGAACTGTGCAGTTCCTGGTTGCTGCATGTCGAAGTAACTTTGTTCTGATTTGTTCTTTTTGTAGACTGTTTTTCATGTTTGTTTGTTTTTGGATTGAGAGACATTATTTAATTTCCCTTTGGGTTAAATGAAATGTTTTTTGAATTTGAACTTGTATTCTTTATGTAAAATTATTTCCTTTAAACTATCTTGTTTGTGCGGAATGTGGGTGTGTGAGAAACTTGACTGAATTAAACACAACTCGTGTTTGGATTTTTTTTTTTTAATCAAGAAAGTTCCCTTTGTGTATTAATGTTTCTTTTGCTAGAAACACATTGCAGCAATATGTTATTTAAGCTACTGTAATTGGACTAATTGGAATGAACTTTCTGTTATTTTATTAAAGTAGACTCGCACATTGAAAACTCAGTGTGAGAGTTTTATGTAAGTTGGGAAATTATTTATGCTGTGACATTTTGTCGTGTTACAAACGCTAACTTAAAAACACTACATTTATTTTATTTTTTCAATTTACAAACTGAGATTTGTGCATAATTGTGAAGTGAAAGAAAAATGATAAATGGTGGTGTGCATTTCTTTTAATCCCTTCTGGAGCAACACTTTCAGAATCTTTCACTTACAACTGCAATTCTTTGGGTATGTTTCAGAAAGTTTTGTACGTCTAGAGGTTAGAAAATTTTTTTTTTCTTTACTTTGCACAACAGTCAGCTTTGCTGGAGAGTCACAGGTTCTCTTGGCTTTGCATTTGGATTCCTTTTCCTGGATGGTTTTGGAGTTTATACCAGGTTTTCTTACCTACCTGTTTCTCCCGAAGAAAGGATCCCCCCTGCATGAAGCTACCGCCACCGTGTTTTACATTGTGAATTATGTAATATGTTTACATTTTCTGCGATGCATAGCTCTTTGTATTAAGCCCAGAAATAAAAACAAAACAAAACAAAAAACCATTTTGGTCTCATCTGACAAGAGCAAAGCTTCTCTCTGATTTAAACTTCTTCACGCCTTTCTAACTTGACCTGCCTGCTCTGTTTTCTTTCCTTTATAATGCTGTTTGCTCATTATTGTTCACTAACAAACCTGTGAGGCCTTCACAGAACTAGAATTAAGTCATATGAGCTCTAATTACATGAGTTATAAATGTATTTATAACTATGATTATTTAGTTTCTCTGTAATTTATTTATGGTTCAAAGGAAAGAAAATTGGATGAAGCCCTCGTAGCTATTTTTCTTGGTTTATTCCATAAAACACCACTAAAATGGATGGAATTGAGTTATAGTAACCTAATAAAGTCAGGTTACCTTCAAGAAGCATGAATACTTTTTTGTGCCCTGTGCAGTAAGTTGCAATGTTTGTAATTTGAACTTCTCTGGCTTTAAGAATATAATGGACCAGAGTGTGAATTTAGATGTGCCACACAGAGCAGCATGCAGTCCATCGTGGACAGAAATATTGATCTTTTTCTCTGAGGATTGACTCCCATGCTTTGCCTGAATGATTCCTGCTTCCTCATGGTCACGTTTAGCAACAACAGTCTAAATTTTATTATGAGAAACTTCACTTGTTTAAAATATTCCAATAATAACATATTCTCATTCACCTCTATCATTTAAGCTCAGAAAATGTTGATATAAATATTTACTGTATTGGTCTCTTTCTGTCCTGTAATAATTTTTCATTGAAGACGCTACTAACTCCATCCTATCCTGCTTCAAATCTTCCATTTCTTAGGAGACATTAACATTTTTTAAACTCTGCGTAGGTGTTCTCACTTCCAGATTTCTGCTGTGGCCCGCTGAAACCCTTCATTAATATTATTAGTTACACCTGTGCTTGTCCTTCCTGCTGTCAAAAGCCAAAATGTCTTCAGTCTGGCTAGTGGAAAAAATCCAGTTAGCTGGATACGTATGCAGCTCTGGTGAAAAAATGGACTTGAGCTCCTTGTGAGAATGAATGTCATGCAGATTTTGGGTTGTTAATGATCTGTTTAAGTCATTCTCATTTTATTTTTAAATCCTCATACATTAGACGGTTTAATTGATGATTTGTACATGAGAGTTTAGCGGTCAAGTTTGATGTATGTTGTTTTGTTCTTTAAATCAGACATGGCCAGATCTGTATTCAGGTTCAAATTTGCACATAAGCCATCATCTCACCTCGATTAACGTCGTTTAGAGAAATGGTTTTCCACAGTTGCATGATTCTGACTGTCTCTTTAACCTTTCAGTTTCCTTGAATTGTCCTTTTCTACCAAGGAATAAGGATCTGCTCCAGAACTGCAGGTGCTTGCATGGACAAGCCAAATCTGGTTAATTGAGACAATGTTTGAACTGTTTGACCACAAATATATTTGGAGAAACCAAGATTGGGCTTATCTGTCAGACATGGTGATGGCAGCATCATGATGTGGGGTTGGTTTACCAGTAGAGAGACTGACACACTACACAATATGGACAGAATATGAAGGTAGAAGGCTGTTGATGGTCAGATATTTTCCTGAAAAAGTCAATTGAACTTTGTTTCGGTTGCCCTGTGATCCGGTGCAGATCATATTTGCAGTCTAATCGGTGATGGGGGGGGGAGAGGGGGAACATTACTGCTGGAAAATGTATTAAATCCCTGTTATCAGGTTTCAAATGTTTTTGCTTTTCTCCTGAAGGGGTTTGATTATTTTGTGCTGTGATAATTCAGCATAATTCATGGTTAGACGTGCGTCTGTGATGACACAACATTCATTAAAGCTGCACTGACATGCAGATAGTCCTACTCTGTGTTATCAGTCTGTATCCTTCATTTAAAAGTCACGATGTTGCAGCTTTTTACTGAACATATAGACACAACACTGCAGTTTTCCTTTCCATAAAGAAGGCCTGCAGAAACGGTTCAGGTTAGGAGCCGCTATCATGTGTCTGGGAAAAAAAGTAATGCCCCCAAGCGTCGCGTTTTTATCTTGTAGATTTATTGTGTTTTTACTTCCCCCTTTGTGGTATTTCTAAGCTTATTCTTAGTAAACAGAAACACGACTCGCCTAGAACAGATTTTTCTTTCTGCTCATCCTCTGAGAAGCAACGAGTTCATGCAGACCTAAAGGCAAAGCTGCTTTTAAGAAAAACGGCACTGAAAGCAAAAGAAGACAGCGTGACACATGAATGGGTTCATAATGCTTCCCTGACAGGATTGTCTGTTGCTTTGAAGTAGCATCAGCGTCCCCAGAAAGTCTGTTTCATTAGTGGCTTTTAAAGGTTTTGGAGACATAAAGCAACGCAGATTCAGGGTTTTAGTCAGCTAAAATACAGAACGGCAAGGCTGAAACGTGGAAGATGGGGAAATTAATTGCTCTGCGCTGTTGAAAAGGTTTTAAATCTATCGACGAATTGAAGCGCTCTAGCCGACCTTGGCTTGTGTCTGGAAAAGTTACGTTTTGTTCTAGATGTTTATTGAATAATAGGAGGTTGCTTAGTTTAGTTTTTCACCAGAAGATGGAGAGAACTCAATGTCACAAGTGAAATTTCTGTCAAGTGCAGCTTGTTCTTGTTTGAGAACAGGAAAACTGCTGTTGAATAAAAAGAGGTAGTTTTAGCTTTGTCCTCATAAGCAGATAGTGACTTTGTCTGCTTTTCCAGCATTGAGATTAATAAGATTAGCTTCTGATGATGAATCTTTAAGTCTACATCACTTTTAGGTTCAAATTAAGAACAATGCATGAACTGATTTGATTACGTCCCCTAGTTATTGTACCTTTTCTTCTTTAAAAGGGCATTACATGATTTTAAAGTGAATGCTTGATGGGTATGCTCAGGTGCAGTTGCTTTTGGGGTGGCACGCTGCAATAATTTTCCCACGTCAGGGGCTAATCACCCTGGCTGCCTCCCACAATCCGTCAGTGTCTGGAGGACGAGGCTCGCGGCGTTCTGGCAGCTGTTGTCGGGCTGAGTCAATCTGTTGCGGTCCATGCCAGCTAATGCAGAGGGGGGGCGGAGCGGAAGAGCACTGGGGAGGACCCAGCAAGTATGGCTGCTATGGCAAGATAAAAAGAGGATTTATAAGTTAGCGGTGTAGGATTTTACTGCCTGCACGTAGAGTCTGCCATGTTGCCTGCAATCCTTAGAGACAAATTGATAAATCGGTGTTTGTGTTCCCGGTTCATTCTCCTTGCGGTTAGTGTTTTTGAACGCTTAGCAAGTGATTTTTCTCATCAAAATTGATTATTTCTCTTCCTGTTGGCACCCTCGAAAGAAATATGAGCAACTTTAACTTAATCAAAATGGTTAAAAAGTCTCCTACAGACTTTTTAATCTGAATAGATTTAGTTTACTTTTTTTTTTCTTTTAGTAGCTTTCAGCGAGAAGTTGGTTATTTCTCTACATCTGTCATGGCTGACTAAGTGGTCCTATTTTTGGACTGAGCCCAACAGTTAATGCGGTAAGTTTGGCACAGTGTGGTGTTGAAACTGGCAGAGAACTCACAATTAAGCTCAGATGTCAAGGCAAATGTTTGGGAGTCATGCTTGTGCATTTGCAGGCTGCATGGAGTTCGTGGCTGTTTGCAGGTTTCTGAGGAGCAGAAAGAACATTCACCTCCTGGGATCTCTGTCTGTGTAGTTCTGTAATCAAGTTAGAGTATTAGATTCAAATCTAAAACATCTGCTACCAACTGCATCAGTTGCTTTATTTCTTGAACTTGTTGACCACACGAATTCCCTCCTTATTTCTTGATTTTTCTCATGGTGTCCAACAAGTCAGAATTTCATTGTGTATAATCAAGTAGTTTTAAATGCTTTTTTTTTTCATTTATTTATTTTCAACCAGTCACAAAGTGGCTAAAGACATTTAAAAAATTGGTTCTTTGTCAAGTTACTGTATGTGCATTTACAACACTAGTTCCCTGGTGATTAAAAAAAAAAAGCTCTGGTACCGGACTAAAAATGAGAAAGTGAAAAAGCAGCAAAAGTTCATAGAAAAGAAGAAAGAATGTCAGTGTCCTTCATGGTTGTCTTGGAAAGTTGTGTGTACAGAAATGCTCTCACTTTATCTGCTGCCATTCTTGAACAAGCTCTGCGCTTGTAAAAGCCGTTAGATGAATCCTCCTCAGGAACCGGTTTTGAGACTTTCTGGATTTTATTTGGTATCTTAAATCTTTCTTCACAGCAGTTGTACGGCTCTCCTTGAGGCTCTTTGAGTGAACAAGTGGTGGATTAGGGTGCAATTCTGCTCTTGCTGTGAAGCCCTTTTGATGCTTAACAATGACATCCTAGGTATCCTTAAAGGTTACCATGGTGAACTGACTCTAGTTAAGGGATAACTAGTCGTGCAGCCACCTTTCTAGGGAAATTGCCACCATAAAACAGAAGCAGTTTGTGACAGGATTTCTATGGGATTTTAAAGACGTATTAGGAAGTCAAAAATGTATTCATCTATATTTAGAGTGTATAAAGTTTTAAATCTGTTCAGATTTTCTACACTATGTCTTAAAAACCTTTTCATATACGTTAATGCCAGATGCTCCGAGATGCTCTCAGGAGCAAAGAAACATGTTCAAAATGCATCATGTGCATCAAAAAATGAAATAAATTACCAAGTAATCTAAATTCTTAGTTATGTTGGTTTTAAGTCTAAATCTTAAAGGTATAGAAAAGATCTAGAGTTCTAATTTTAACTAACTTCTACTTGCTCTGTTTGCGAAACAACGGGCTAAAAACTGGAAACAAGAAAAAAAAAAATTCTATTCAGCAATTTTTTAAAAAGTTAGACCTCACACCATTTTTTGGGCTACCAGTGCATTTACAGACACCAATTGATAAGTGAGTATAGAGGATGGATGGATTGATGTTAGAAGTGTTTATAAAAACTCATATTCTTCATATACATACAGAAAAGAGTGTGAATGCTGTGCTTTGATGTTGCTGCCATCGAGGAGAGAAATGCGCATGAGACCCTTTGCAGCTGTGAGCTTGACTCTTACACAATGAGTTTCCACTGTAGAATACAAAAAGACCGTTCTTTTTTTTCTGTGTCCTCTCTCTGTTCTTGTCTTCTTGTTGCGCTGAGCTGTCACACCACTCCAAGTTCTGATGGCTGGATTCAGTTTGACCCAGACAAAGCGTGATTGTAGATGAAACAGTTAAGAGATGAGTATTTCCCTTTTGAATTGGAAAATGTCTTTAAATCTTGATTCATTAGCAAAGTTTTTAAATATTTTTATTGAATGCTACTATAGAGGAAAATATGAGACTGCCTTTATTAATAAAGTATAGCAATATTCAGAATTTTGTGTGACCAGAACCAAGTGTATAGAAGCAGATGTCTTGATTCATGCACAGGAAACTTGGTAAGAAAGCCAGTTTGTAGCCTCACACTCTTCTGTCACGTTTAACCTCCTAAGATAATTATGACGAGTCACATGGTTAACTGAGTAGCATGTGATGGTCTGTAATTAAATGTTACATAATGAATGGGTCAGACACCATTGGTACACATTTTTAAACTCAGGAGGTTTCTCTGAAGAGTGGCAACCGGGATTACTGGAACAGACTTGGTTGATGGTGCGGAGATGTTTTCAGTGCTGGGTTGTTTGTTCCCATCTTAAAACCAGTTCTGTCTGCTACAGTCATCTGACCACATCTTTAATTCCAGTTCGCCCAAGGAAGAACTTTCATGAACTGATCTTTACTAACGGATCTTTACTATAGGTATAAACGTAAAGCGTTAATGCTCTTCTCAATGGTCTGTTTTTGTTAAATGTTTAATAATAGTCAGCTGGTAAATAATTTATGCAATTTTTAACTGAATATTGGAGGTTCATTTGTCAATTATTTCCGTTAAATTGTAAAACCTGGCTCAATGCTGCAGTGAGTCGAACTCTCCAATACAAATGAAGTTCCATTTAAAAATGAGCCTGACTGCAGATGGACTTATTGGCAAGATATTTAAACTAGCATCTGTACGAGAAATAAATAGGCCTGTCACAATAACAAATTTTGCTGGACGATTAATTGCTTCTATCCATCCACCCATGTCTCGGGCTGCACAGTGGCGCAGTTGGTAGAGCTGTTGTCTTGCAGCAAGAAGGTTCTGGGTTCGATTCCCGGCCCCGGTCTTTCTGCATGGAGATTGCATGTTCTCCCTGTGCATGCGTTACCGGCACCAGACCTAGGGGAAGTATCAAGTTGGTGCACAGGCAGATGAATCCTGTGGATCACACAGGAAGCGAGTTGTAACGGTGTATCTCTGGTAAGAGCTTGTTTATTCTGATTACAAAAACAAATAAACAGATAAATACAATTGCGATAAATACAATACAATTCAAATTCAATCGACATCCAGAGTTTCCACAAAGAAATAAAATAAAACAAAATTCACAAATAAAATAACATAGCAAAAAATGAAGAAAATCTAATCCTAAATTAACATAACCAAACTGAAAAAAACCCACCATCAGTTATAACGGTTCTCCTAAGCATTAACGTATATATTTGTCAGCCAGTGTGTGTCTCAGGTTTTGAAAATGGGCCGACAATTCTAAAATGTGTAGTGTGAGCTGAGCATTACACTAAGGAAATAAGGAAGGGAGGGTCAGTGAAGAGCACCAGAGTTGAGACTTTTTTTCATCAATAGAAAGAGAAAAAGGCAGGAAAAAACGATAAAGCCGATAAATTAAAATGAGGTCGATAATAAATTCAATGAAAACAATTTAAATGGTTTAACACAACTAATATTGGCTCATTTAACACTCTCAAAATTATTCAGCTCTTTCATGACAAACATATTGAGTAGTAGAGCCATACACCAGCACTTTGCAGCGTTCCTGACAAATCCTAGCCAAACATTCTTTCACAAAGTTCTTTGACAAAGACCTTAGTTTGCTGCTGCAATCAGCTTTTCCTTTGACCTCTTCAAAGATTTTCAGTGACATTTAAGTAAAGCAGCTGTAATAACTGTGGTACTATCCCCCAGGACGCCTTCGCCTAAAACCATGTTGACTTTGACGTCTTTTTGGGACTATCCAGTGAATCCTAGGCTTCATCTTCTTCACATAAAATTTGGATTTTTCTCACTGGATTTCCTCATTTGATTGAATCTTAATTTTCCTGCATGTGCTGTAGGTTTACAGTGCCAGAGGAACTGAAGAAGCCATAGAGCATCGCTGAACCACTGCCGTGCTTCACCGTACATTTTGTTTTTTTGCGACATACGTCCCTCTTCCTGTTTCAGACATGCCACTGATTTATAGGCCTAATTTTTTTTTTAATTGTTCTACATATCAGAATGTTCAAACCTCTGTTTTTGTGTTTTAGATGTGATCAAATTAAAGCAAACTTTGTCTTGGTGTTCAGGCATTAAGTTTATGCCGTGGCTGCTGCCACCAGAACTTGCAGAGTGTCTTTTGCCGTCAGTCGAGTTTCTGACCACATGCCTCCTCAGAAGTCTGTTGAGAACTTCTTCTTTCTCTTACAACCACGTGATATAGTAAATATTTCCTTAACTTTTAAATATGAAAACTGTGCTTCCAGCCGTATCATTAAGAACTTTATCCCTAATGATGCAGCAATTTTTTCCTTGTTTGTCTTAGGCAGTGATCTCCTTTCTGAGGTTTTTGGCCTAGTCCCTTGCTGTGTATCTATCTTTCAATGAATCATTATGGTCAAGAGGTATTTAGGGTGATTTCTCAAGCGCATCAGATGCAACTATTGATTATATTTGTAATATTTGTTTCATTTCTCCTAATTTTCCACCTGAATTTCCCCTTTGTGGGACAATAAACTCTGGGATTTTGGCCAGGAAACCTTGTACACTGCAGCATTCCAAAAACTTAGTTGCTATGCAGAGATCAGAAATCCAGACTGATATTGAGACATGGGACTGCAGGCAAAATCAAGCAAATGCTATGATGTGTGAAGGTAAAAAGGTCTCCCTGCACTGCAGTGCTCTGCAGAAACTTTAGAATACACAAGAGGGAGGGTTCAAAGGATGTGCTGGAACGGACATTTACTCTGACGTAATGGCATGGCTGGATCAAATTAGAAATGCAAAACCAGTTCTAATGTTGAACCAGCTTTGAACCAACTCTCGCACCAGTTCATCACGAGTACATAGTCAGAAAAGGAACATGTGTGAATGAAAAAGCTTTGCTGAACTTTGGTTTTTCTGCTAAGCACTTTTGGGGTGGTACACTGAAAATACTGGAACACAAGTTGACTCACTGGTACTGATATTGATCAAACTCACTGACAGTTCTGCTCATCAGTCATTTTGGAGAAGGACTTTAAGTTCTTACTCTTGGGCAGTCATTTACAGAAGAAATACATTTGCAATTTACAGCAAATTCAACTTTCTTCCATATCTGTAAGTAGTTCTTTTCTCACACAGCAGTTTATTTCATCAGTTTATTTTTGTCTGCACCTTTAGTATTTATCAAATTATGATAATAATCAAACTCCTCAAATATCATTTAGTTAATATATTTTTTCTGTCTTTATTGTACACGTTTCCATTCACTGTGGTTCTGATCCGTCTTTGGGTCAGTTGACTCTTAAAAAATATGACAGCATATGTATGACCCCTGATCAAACCAAAATTACTAGATGACTTCTTGCTTCTAGATGCTATGTATAGGAGTTGCGTAAGTGCGTATTATAATAGAATACTGTCGCCTTCCTAAAGTAATGGCCTAAATAATTTTTTGCTCCAACATTTCTGCAGTTGACCAGAAAAGGCTTGTGTAGGTTCTTCATAGGTCCAGAAAGCAAGGACTCGAACATGAACTCACTGCTGATTTCCCATAAATCTAATGTTTGTTGTGATTTATTGCATTATTGAATGGTATTAGTTTTTCTTTCATCTCTGCAGATGCAGTTTTCTCTCTTTTGGTTGTGTCCCCTCTCTCACCCCTCAGATTGTCTGCTTGTCGATAATGAAAACCGTTGAAAAGCAATTCACTAGAGTACATCACACGTCAGTTCAAGATTAAGGTCTACCACAGCTATTGGTGGAAATGCTCTCCATTTAGACATTTTGGAAAAACTTGGAGCTTGTGTAGGTCTTGTGTAGAAACTCAAGGATGTTAATTTAGCGACGCAGCATGCAATATCATAAACAATGTAGCTCATATTCAAACCCGATTATAAGATCTAAAACCATGGACAGAGTGGTTTGAGAAAGGCAGGAAATGCTGCTTTTCACATTGCATCAAGGCAAATTAGTGGAACGTCTTGCTTGGGGAGTTTTCACTGGAAGCCTCCTCATGGATCGTTGTTTTTCAATTTTGCAGATTTACAGCAAAACCTGAATCTCTCATGTCTTCAATACATAAACAGAGTTTAAATATTCTCTTTGTTTTCATGTGAACGAAATGAAGGAGAACCAGCTTGCATGCGTACTCTATAAAACAAAAAATGTCACTGACCATTTTTATTGAAACCTATAGCTGCAGTAGAATATGTCCTGCAAAGAGAGTAGAAATGAGGGAAGAAAATGTCCCAGAGTATCTCTCTAGATGTTTCGGCTTCGCCTCATTAGAAGACTGCGTGAGCTGTTTAGTGCTGAAAAACGGTGGGTTGGGGGAATCCTGTTTCACCAAATGTCTGTTTTGACTCTAATTAGCTGTCACATCCTCACTTCTCACTAATGCAGCGGCGAGAGACTCTCCTCACCTCACCCCTGCTGGCGCCACACGTGCCGCAGCAGTATAACGACAGAGGCTTCATCGACAAATTAGCACTTGTGGATCAGACGTGATCCATTTTTGTTGATCTCACCCAGTTTTTTATTTATTACTTATTTTTTGGTAACGTCGAGGATGCAAGCGTGTTATCGTCGCACATTATCGGCTTGTCAACGTTATCACCGCTACTTCACAACATGTTTCGTATTTGACTTTCGTAAGATGAATCCAGGCAATCTGGCGAGGACATATGCACCTTGAATTACTCTCTTGTGTAATCCTCGTCATACTGCAGAAGCCCTGGAGGTTGGAACACACCCGGGTCCATCTGTCATTATGAACTCGCTCCCGCTCCCTTGTGTTGGATCTGGCTTTTTCCTCTATCTATGTACATCTCTGTACGTGTCATTGCAAGAGGTGTCTTGTTTTTTGCAGAGTAATGCATTTTTCCCTGTGTTCAGTTTGTTTTCCAAACAAGATTCCCTGCTCGTCTCTGCCAGTCTGCGTTTTGTTTTAGTTGACTCACTGAGCTGTAAAGGTCAACACTTCAATATGTTTTGAGTTGAGAGGTCCTCACGGAGGCTAGTCTTTAATTGCCCCTGATTCGGGTCATCACACCAGGGCTTTTAATGGTCTTAATGACTTTGTTGACATAAAATAGGTGTTTAATAGTTAATGACAGGAAAGCAGCACTCATTATCCTCTGCTCAGATTTGTTCAGTATCTCATCCAACTGTTTGTTTAATGCTAGCATTTTTGTGTGCCTCTTTACAGTAGAGAAACAGACATTGAAATATCCTGAACTGAAAATATTTTATGTATGTAAACAAATAAAAATGCAATGGACAAAAAATATGGCAAACCTGCTAAATCGTTATCATTTTACAAAATAAACTTGTGCAGTATTGCAGTGGAATATTCTTGTAAAAGTGCATTTTTGTCATTCATTTTTCACGTTCCAAGCAGTCATCCTCTTGTGCTCACACTGCAGGCAGATTTTGTGAACAAAATGCTGAAGTGTAAGGAAAATGGGAGGGTCATTGTGACAGTGGAACAGGGAGGAGATTGAGGAAAATGCGCTGTAATGTCCACCAATAATGCTACATTTCACATATTTCTGTGCAGGCTTTGTACTTGTACTCTGGAGAATGATGCCAGGCGTTTTCAATGCTTTCTGCTGTATGTTTCGGTCAATATCGTGTTGAAAGACCATCGACGTGACAATTTGAAAGAACTACTTCTGAATGGCCACAAAATTCCCATTTCTTTCATCAGTCCAGCAAGTATTCTGAAACTTCTGCAGTTGCTGTAAAACAGGGCTTTACTGAAGGTTTAATACAAAAATATTAAGGTGTTAACATTCTAACTCACCCTTAGAATCTATCACCAATTAGTAAAGTTAACAATGCTGAAAAACATGAGCTCCATTTACTGGACAGCTTTTATTTTATTTCATTTTTTGCATTTCTACTGTGAAACCAATTAATTTTTGTCAACCTCAGGTTCACAAAAAAAGAAAAGTTTGGGATAATTGTTAGGCATTTACCTTGATGTGAATAATCTTCCTGAACTCTTCGGGCAGGGTTGGGGTTAATCTGTGGTCCACGTTCAGTCTGTTGCACACAATGAGACAAAACTACCAAGTAGCAGATAATAAGCTACAGGATTGTTGTTTTGTAACAGATTGACTGCACAATGGCAAAAATTATATTTCTGTTCCATGCAGTCGACCCAAGTAATGGCTGTCCATTAATCATACTTGGATTAGGGCGAACTTGAAGCTTGGTGTGGCCATTAATGGCTTTACAATGGTTTTTAGCACAATAATGTATTCAGCACAAGTTGTGTTTGAGAGTATGATTGATCCTGTTGGCAACTTCCACTTTATTGTGAACACAGGCTCACCTATAAATTAACAAGATGCTCCAAGTGGAAAATTGACTTTTTCTTTCTTTCTTTCTTTTTTTTTTATACACGTAGTTTGTTTTTTGGTCCAAACCTCACGAGGCCTTCTCACTCACCAAATCTGATGCAACGATGCTCCAAATTTATACATAAAATGAAAATGCTCATTCACTCTTGGGTAAATGTAGACATTGCCTACATTGCTTTTCTGCGATCAAATGCTTTGATTTACATGTTTTCATGCACTTTTGGATCACAGGTTGGGGAAAAAACCTACCCCGCTTTTCTGATGGTGGGTGTTGCCCTGACAGACGACCATGACATAGTCAGGCTCATGACTTTGTCCCACTATCGATCATTTTTTTGATGAAAATCTTCGTCAGCAGGTTCCAGAACCGTGTTGATATTTACCTCTGGGAGAATAAGCTCTTTACTAATGATATGCAGCTGAAAATGAGCTGCAACATATTGCATTTTGTAGCTGGGAGTTGGCAGAGCCTGCTGGCCTTTTTGCTGTGTAGGCTGCCTCTCCTGTCTCATTAGGCTGGTTTCATTTGTCTCTTCAGACTTTCTTCTCTGTGAACAGATTTAGTTGTTGTTAATTTTAACCTCATGTCTCGTCTTTGCCTCATATTGGTTTTTAAATATTTAACAGGAAAACTTTTTTTTTTTTCCCTTTTCTGACTCCTTGAAATGATCTACATCTCTATAGTGACCTCTGTAACTTTCCAGTGTAAAAACTCCTCAAGATTCTCCGTCAGCTGTCTGGAGATGAGTGGTGACCCGTAGCTTTAACAGCTGCTACTTTCATGCAGCGACTGTCCTCCACGTCAGCTGCTTGAATGTTTTTGTTTTTTTTCTCTCTCTCTCTTTGGCACCTCTGCTGGGAATGCCTTGCCTTAATATTGTCTATAAATTCCCAGTTATTTAATGGAAGCATAGTCTGTGAGCCAAAGCCCCATAAGGAGAGCAATATAACTCGGTCCCAAAGCCATCAGGATTATTTGACATGTGCTGCTGCAGCTTGTTTGGAGATCAGTTTAAAGTTCAGTAGTTGGGAGAAATTGTTCTCATTGTTTGAGTTTTAATTATATTAATGCATCATTTAAAAAGTTTTTTTATCCTCCATTAATTTTTATTGGTCTGATGCAATATTCCAATTGTTTTCATTGGCTGCAAGTGGAAAATTATCATAATTAACAGAGATAAAGGCTTTCAAACATCCATCTGTGTGTACTTGATCTATACGTTTCACTTGGTGATAAGTTCCTAATGTAACTTTAAATGTAATATATTGAATGGGTCTGTACTGTTTTTAAACAGATTTATGCTATAGTGGAAAAACTCCAAATTAAACGCTGAATTAATCCCAGCTACAGTAAAAAGTCCTTGTTGCAGAATGTTGTCTCTTCTGCTGTTTTGCTCTCTGTCGACCTCTGAGTGTTGAGCCTGATTAGACAGTGCTGGTAATTTTTAAGAATGATGTTAGCTTCACTAGTTAGCATGTTGTAGGTTAATCATTTCACTGACATAAAAACAATAGTTTGGTACGTATGTTTGTGGTCAAATGATGAAAAGTGCATCTCCTTTAGTAGCCAAGCCATAAATATTTATGTTCTTTGCTTGAATTGTCTCATGAACTGTGGATTCACTATTGTACTGGGAATGTACAATGGTGTGTGTTTTTAATAAGGGGAAAACTACTGCACATATACAGTGTCAAGAATAGAACAAAAACAGGGTAAAAGATTTAATGAGCTGTGCTTCGGCATCCAAGCATCATCCTGCAGAAGTGTTTGTTTGCCCTTAGTCGTGTTCCTCTCTAAATAATCAGTGTTTGCTCTTGGAAGCCAAACACAATTCATTTTAAATGATTATGAAGGAGGCCAAAACATTCTGAATCATTTTATTCTAGTTTCAGTTGCAATTTATTCAACAACGTTGCCTCCACTAAGTAGGAGTCTTCCTGTGGGCTTCTCTGGCTCCTCCTGTCAGCTGTGTCTAAAGCTCGGATTCCTCATGGACAGACGGGGAGAAACAAAACAAACACTTTCACCCCAGCTTTGTAGCCTTAAACGTCAAATTTCTCTCACTAACTTCTGGCTGCTGACGTGCTCTCTGCTGCTCGTTTTGGTTTTGGATCTTGTCAAATTTGTTGTCGCCTCTTTTAAAGACTTGTTACAACTGGAAGACTGCACAGTCTCATCTGCAGCATCCGACAAAAATAATTTTGCCTCCTAAAGTGCTGCCAGTTTGCAGAGACGCTGTTCAAACATTTATACAAGAGCTAGCCCTCTGATGTCTGGGAAATCAGAGACGGCACCCCCTTCTATCTGAGTCCCACTCGGTGTCTGGCACCTGCTGCTGTCTATTTCATGAATATACCTCATCTAAACCTCTTGATTATTATTACGGTTTAAACCCATCATCATGCATATTTTGGTGCAAACCTTACTAGATGCTCTTGCTGCCATTTTGGCTACGTGCTGCGAATTTTCTATAGAATTAAATTAGGCCGTGTTGACTGAATCAGTAAATCATATTAGCACTTCTTGAGTAATGCATACCAATTTATTCATGGAACCAACCAACGGTTTTCCTGCTTGGTGCTTTTTCATGTGGTGCAAATGCTCTTTTCTTATCTGGGTCAGATGAGTTGGTCGGCTACAGCTTCCCTCTCCCTTGAGAAGCAAGACTTCATAACTATTAATTTGGCTGCAACCCATGCAGGTACGACTGCAAAGTGGTGTGGTGGTGTTACGGCTGCAGTCTGTGCCGCATAAGCAAAGACATGTTATGTTTTATCTCCTTTTTATGTGGCTCTGTTTAATGCTGCTTCAGTCTTGCAAGTAAAATGGCTCCATCAGCTTCCCTTAATGGCAGCCAAAGCCTTGCAGCTTGGCGGTAGGTAATGATGGCATTATCATCGATCCCCACAAAGTAAGTTGAGAGCGATCAATGCTTCACTGTGTGTTCTCCATGCAAACTGGAGTCAGATTAGGCTGTCTGCAGCAGAGGGACAACTTTCTGCAGATTAGAGAGCTGCTACTGAAGAGATTGAAATTTGGACTTATCTATGCATGTTGCTCCGTTTCCCAGAAGGCAGCCACAGGCAGCGCTTTAAGGCAGCATGTTTTTGGTTCCAGATTAGGCCTGGCGGCCACATCTGCTAACATCTGTGTGCCATGAGGCCTCTAATTCTGGCAGTCATGCACTAATTAATCAGGCTGTTGTGATGGTTGCAGTTCAGGGACGTCGCTGTGCAGCAAGACGGAGGCCAGTGTTCAAACTGTCATCCGTTCTGTGAATTTGTATTTCATATGCAACCTCCTTAATGCCAGAGATAAATAAGTTGCATCAGCAAACCGTCCTACATTAAGTGCAGCGGTAACTATTCTAAATAATAAAGCATTACTTGACCTGTAGGCTGTTTATCCTAAAATGAATTGTGCATTTGTGTATTTTGTTCTCATTTAAAAGGTTAATGCATTAATTAGCTCATGTATTCCAAACTCGTGAATGGGCGCTCTTTCATAGTCCTCCCAAGGTTGAAGTTATATTTGTTGTTTCATTCTTTTTCTTTCACTGAGTTTTATAATAATTGCTTTTGACGTGTTTCTCCATGACCCGCCAGTACTTTTATGTCTTAACTCTGTGTTGACGGCTAAATGACAACTGCTAAGTCAGCAGTCTTTGACGCAACTGTGGTTAAAACACTTCTGTACTGAACAATCTTTTTTTATGCGGCCTGTGAAATATAAATGTAAGACACACTAAGATCTCCATAGTTTTAAGACATCACTAAATATATGACTTTGTGTGTGATCTATCTACGACTTTCACTTTTTGAAGCTAATGAAATTCAGTAAATAGACTGAGCAGTTTTCTAAAGTGCAAGTGTAGCATTAGCATGTTTACACTGTTGTGATAGGACTTATTGGGCTTGTTTCGACACCCCGAGTTGTGCCAAAGTAGGTCCAAGGAGAAAACGGAAACATGCATTAGTTGTAATCTGAGATGTATGACTTGTGAGCAGCAGGCAGAGGTTTATTTGACTCAGAAATGATGTCTGAAATGAAAAATGTCTGTTCTAAAGACGATTTCGGTCTCTGGCCTGATCTACGACGGCTCAGATGTAGCAGTAGCTCAGAGACGACTCTCTTATCAAAAGGTGATTATGTCAGTGAGGATAAACGCCTCCTACATTCCTCTGGTCTTTGTGTTGCTCTGAACTGCTTTATGTAACTTGCTCGGTGTGTTTTGGGTTTGTAAAGTGCTTGATAAGAACTGTTTGGCTCTTGGCCTATCAGGTGACATCTACAAGGCTTTTGATGTAGCTGTAGCTCGAGGAGCACATCTCTCGCTGCTCTTAGAAACCGACGGAAAACTTGTTATACATATTTTTTGTGTGCTTTTTGTGTGTTCTTTTTTTTTTGTCCCAATACTGAGATATCAGTTTAACACTATTCATCAGATGGCGCGGCTGTTTATCTTCTGTATGCCTGAGCCTTTCCCAGTCCTGAGGCAATCATCGCTCTCTAGCATGGACTCTTATCAAGGGTGCTCGATAATTTGAGTCTGCGTTGAGGTCAGGATGCAGGAGGAGGGCTTTAATGAGATTTGCTGAAGGTGCTTTTGATGTTAATTTCCTGGCTGGGTGTGTGTTACAAATGACGGCTCTCCAGAGTTTGGGCTCTGTGTGACATGGAAAAAAAAGATTAAATTGAAAAGTTAATTGAAAACCAAAGATACCTTGTATTGTTCAGCTCACTGATATTTGTCTTCTGTGGGAGGCAATCATGCACAGGCTGAGCAGCTGAGCCTCTGGCTGGCTTTGCAAAGCTTTGACTATAAATCTCATACATATTGCTTCCCTACTTATTGTCTCTTTCACCTCAACTTGCCTTTTTACTTCACTTCCGACCGCACGTCTCTAACAAAAATCTGGGTTTCACTTTGGAGTATGAAAGAGGCTAATTACATATAAATACCACATTTTGGGTTTTATTTGGTAGAATGTTTGAAAACCTCCTACACTTGTCATTCTACATAGAATTATGTGCTAATTTATACTCCTCACATACAAGTTCAAGTGCAAGGTATATGAATGTTTTTTTACTACTCCTTATACCTTTATTCAAATTACTGAAGTTTTATGAAAAACTGTTAAGTGCAGCTGTTCACTAATTACATCTGCTTTATGCTTTGTTCTTCTTTTTGGATCAAATCACCTAAACTTCCTGTGTTCATTAACAAATTAATCATTTTATGAAAAGACTGCAATAAGTAACAGTTGCCACAGCAAGAGGTCTGCGTTGTTCTGGATACTCCTGCACAGAGAAGAATGTATGAGATGTGTTGTGGTGTGTGAAGCCAGAATTGCTATACATTAGTTGATATAAATTTTAAGATTTGAATGAAACCACCATGACATGATCTGTACTTAAGAGTTTGTTCTTGCCTCAGATGATATATGGCACTTATTGTTTGTTTCCTGCTTTTCTCTGTTTCAGGTTTCTATTTTAAGAAGATTAAAGAGATTTAAAAAGATCAACATCCTTTGGGTTTTCTGATGGGGGATCAGAAAATGAGCACATCTGAGCCGTCACATGATCATCATGTACTCCTGGCTTCATTTATCAAGGGACTATCCCTTTGCATATGCTGAACTGTTTGCTGGCAAACATTCAGAGGAATAGTTAAACCCCTCTCAACAGAAAATGGCATCAACTTTAGTGTGTAACAATACAGAGTACATTTTAGAGTACAGGTGAGGCTGAGCCACAGCCCACATCGCCTACAGGACTCTGTGGAGGAACTCGGCAGCAGATGACCTTTAGAGAAGATTTAATGGTTTAGTTTCTGTCCCACCACCTTGCTGACAAGGTCGACCATGGCTGCTGCTCCTTATAGAAACGGTTCCTTGGTGGGGCGAGGAAAGGACTGACCGGTAAACGATGCAGCGTAACGGTGGCGGAGTGGGTGGCGGAGGCCAGACATGGGTGCTGCGCCGGGTACGTCTCACATGGCTCAGTTTCATGCTCTTCTTCATCTTGGTCTTCTTCCCGCTCATCGCCCATTACTACCTCACCACCATTGATGAAGCCGGCGGGCCCGACAAGCGCATCTTTGGGCCCCGGCCTGGCGGAGAGCTGTGCGAAGCCAAACACGTGCAGGACCTGTGCCGCATCCGTGAGTCTGTCAGCGAGGAGCTGCTGCAGCTGGAAGCCAAGAGGCAGGAACTCAACGGCGAGATCGCCAGGCTCAACCTCCGCATCGAGGCCTGCAAGCGCAGCATCGACAGCGCCAAGCAGGATCTGCTGCAGCTGAAAAACGTCATCAGCCAGACCGAGCATTCCTATAAAGAACTGATGGCCCAGAACCAGCCCAAGCTGTCTTTGCCTGTTCGACTGCTCCCAGACAAAGAGGACCCAGGACTACCTCCACCAAAGTCTCCTCGTTCCTGTCGTCTGCGGTCTTGCTTCGACTATGCACGCTGTCCTCTTACATCTGGGTTTCCTGTTTATGTCTATGACACAAGTTCTTATGCTTGGGGGAATAATCTTGACCCACTGGTGAAGCAGGCTTTTGCGGCATCCGTTAAAAGCAATATTTATGTAACTGATAACCCAAGTATCGCCTGTTTATATTTAGTTCTGGTGGGAGAGATACTAGAGTCCTCCCCTTTGCCGTCTCCTTCAGAATTGGAGAAGCAGCTGAAAGCCCTTCCTTACTGGAGGTCTGATGGACACAATCATGTTCTGGTGCATTTCTCCAGAAAGTCCATGACTCAGAACTTCTTGTACAACGTCAGCACAGGAAGGGCAGCGGTCGCCCAGTCCACCTTCCTGGAGCAGCAGTACCGTGAGGGATTTGACCTAGTTGTGTCCCCGTTGGTCCATGCGCTCTCAGAACCCAACTTTTTGGAGGTTCCGCCACAGGTTCCTGTAAAGAGGAAGTACCTTTTCACTTTCCAGGGTGAGAGGGTGGAGTCTCTAAGGAGCAGTCTCCAGGAGGCGCCCCCTCAATCGTTTGAGGAGGAACTGCAGGGAGATCCGCCCGCCGACTACGATGATCGGATAATTGGCACTTTAAAAGCAGTCCAGGACAGCCACCTGGATCAGGTACTGGTGGAGTTCACATGCAAGAACCCAAAGCCCAGTTTGCCGACAGAATGGGCTCTTTGTGGGGAGAGGGAGGACAGGCTGGAGGTGCTCAAGGCTTCTACATTCGCCCTGGTGATCGCTCCAGGGGACGGACAGCTGGTTGCCTCAGCAGGCTGCGGCATGAGGCTGTTTGAGGCCTTGGAGGTAGGGGCGATTCCTGTTATGTTAGGGGACCACTCTAGACTACCTTACCACCAATTTATCCGCTGGACTGAAGCCACCATTATAGTACCCAAGCCCCGTGTCACAGAGCTCCACTTCCTGCTGCGCAGCCTATCTGACAACGACATGCTCGCCATGAGGCGGCAGGGTCGTTTTCTCTGGGAGACGTACTTCTCAACCTCTGAGAACGTTCTCAACACCATCCTCGCAAGCATACGAACCAGCATCCAGGTTCCTGCCGCTCCAATCAAGGACGAGCCCGCGCATGAGATTCCCCACAAAGCCGGGAAACTGGCGGGAACGGACGCCAACCTGGCCGACAACGGGGACTTGGATCTGGGTCCCGTAGAGACAGAGCCTCCATATGCCTCTCCCTGCTTCCTCCGCAACTTCACATACACGGCAGCAGACACGTACAGATCATGGAACAGGGCCCCGGGGCCCTTCCATCTGTTTCCCCACACTCCTCTGGACCCGGTGTTGCCCTCGGAAGCCAAATTCCTTGGCTCTGGAACCGGTTTCAGGCCCATTGGTGGGGGCTCTGGGGGCTCCGGGAAGGAATTTCAGGCTGCTCTGGGAGGAAATGTCCCCCGAGAGCAGTTCACTGTGGTCATGCTGACATATGAAAGGGAGGAAGTGCTGATGAACTCTCTAGAGAGGCTAAATGGGCTGCCGTACCTTAACAAGGTAGTGGTGGTGTGGAATTCACCAAAGCCTCCTTCAGATGACCTCCTCTGGCCAGACATCGGTCTGCCTATTGTGGTAAGATTCATGTTCCCTGTTTGCTTCCTGGTAAAGATTTGTTAAAGCTCCTTGCTGGTCTGCTTCACAAAATCAGTAGTAAACACCTCAACTATACTTTGCCGCTTATAAAATATTTAATGGTTAGTTTTTTTCAAAAAATTTTTGTGCTATTTTGTTTTTTTTAATCAGGGTATAAACAAAAAAAACTCTATTCCACTTACACATAGCTTTAAGGGCATCACATAAGGCAAGTAATCATCCATTAACCTGTATCAGATTTCTTTATCATTTCTTTTCTAAAATAATACCAGCATTTGAATGGGTTTTAATTGGTATGGTGTCCATTGTGTTTACTATTGGAAGCACATGCAGATTTATTCTTGTGGCACGTGTGATGTCATTGACCCAAATACACACAAAGCAAAATTAGCAACATTAATAAACTGCCTTCTTCTTTGCCAATGTGTCTGAAATGCACAGTATTAAAAATAACAGTTATTGCAGATTTGATCACTGTGAAATTTAATGTTTCTGTATATTGTAGGCAGGTTTTTGCAATGTTTTTCATAAGTTTAAAGCCAATTAATAATTTGGCCTGGTTTAGCAAGACAAGTTACAGATCTCAAGACACCGTGCCCCGTTTTCCTGTGCAGTTATTTTCTTTTGGATGTCTTTTCAAACTGTTCTGGGTGGTGTTATGTAAAATGCTCTCCGTGTTGCCTTATATAAATGCCCTTTTTTGCCAACTCATGCCTGCAGGTTGTCCGCACAGAAAAGAACAGCCTCAACAACCGGTTTCTACCCTGGGACGTCGTGGAAACCGAGGCCGTCCTCTCCATCGATGACGATGCTCATCTTCGGCACGACGAGATCATGTTTGGCTTCAGGTCAGTGGAGCTCTGAATAGTGTTGTTTTCTCTGTTTTCTGCCTACAGGAAAGATTTCAAGCGCTAAGATTTAACAACTGAAACAAGAGCATGTGGAAGAGCCTTTGGAGTGGAAATTTTTCTGTCTCCCTCATCAGTTAGAGAGAAATCTCGACCCACTGTGGTTCACGCCATGGCTTCAGTTCATTGATGTTTTCCAACGTTTGATTCTGCACAAGCCTCCCAAGGTTCCTCCACGGCATTATAATCAGGTTGAAATATTGACTTTGACTGGACCATTTCAGTACCTTGATTCTTCTGCTGTGGTTTTGCTCCTGTGTTTGGGATTTTCTTAAGTTTGAGTTGATTTTAACCTTTCAGACACCAGGCGTCACATTTGATTGTAAAATACGTTTGGACAGAAAGAAGTTGGGGGTCGACTTGACTGTAAGATGGCCAGGTCCTGGTCAGTAGGTCTCAGCTGTGTGTTTTTACTTGTGGTGCACCGATTGCAGTTTTCTGGCTGATCACTGATCTTTGAGTCCAGACCTGCCAATTCTGTTCTCATTCATTTTAAAACATTACTCATTTTCATTACTTTATGATTATTATGTGAGATTTGTTACTTGGAGCCAAATCTATTTCTCAATCAGTTGTAGTTGCAACATTTAAGGGTTTTATCTCTGAGGAAAAAAGAAACATCCCAAAAATTCAAAACAACACTTTGAAGGAAACCACTGAATATGACACAATAAATAAAAAAAGACTGAAGTATGCATGTGTCTGTTGAATAGCTCAAAATGTGAAGTCTGTGTTTAGACCACATAAAAGCTGTTTTTTCCTGCATGGTTCTCGCCCCTGCTCCCGTCTTGTTTGGGGCCGCTGTGGCAGCTTGTCCAGGCAGGCAGAAACCGGCCCTCTGACTGTTTGTCTGTGTACTGGGTCATATGTGATGCATTTTCTCAAACTTCCCCCCAATGATTACTCAGGAATGTTTCCTGACCTCCTCTCCAGGGAGAGAGAAGTCCCCATGCCGTTGAGCGTCTTAGATTTTTAAAGTGGCTGCACATGAATGTATTAGAGAAGTTGATTTGCTTTTTGGACATTCTGTGGATCTCCTTGGATGGGAGGAGTCCAGTTATCTCATCTCATAAACTGAAACACTGAACTCAGATTGAAGTGTGTTTGTTTCTGTTTTACTGATGCCGTGCAGATGTTATGTGTAAGAATACATGCAGAGCCTTGGAAAAGTATTCACACCCCATACATTTCAGCACAAAGTGATGCATAACTGTGTTGCGTTGAAAAGTCTGAGAAATGCGGAGTTCATGTGCAATTATCCATCTTTACTCTGTTACCTCTAAATTCCAGTGCTTCAGATGTTACATATATGACAAATAATCCACTTTGTGTGGGTTTTAATCTTATAAAACCTGTATCTTAGCAAAGCTGGAGGGGAGATGGATGGAGCTAAATTAAAGGTAATGATTGTGGAAGAAACTCTTTGAGGCTGAAAAAGACTTCAGACTAGAACTTCATCTTCCTGAAGAACATCAACCCTGAAAATATAGTCAGCAATAAAGGTTAGAAGGCCATAGATGAGCATAAATCTGGTAAATGTTCACCCATGTCCAGTCTGAGCTTGAGCTCCTTTGTGAAGAGAAATGCATAAAGTTTGGTTTCTGGATATGCAAAGTTAAAATGTCAAAATATTTTGATGTTTTAAATACAGTGAAAAGGTGGTTTGCTGCTTTATTGTCTGAGGCTGAATGAATACAAATGCATGACATACTTTTTGGACTTGAATTTGTAAAATGTTGAAAATAATTGTTTTTCCACCTCACAATTTTGAACATTTTTGTGTTTGTCACATAAAATCACAACTCTTATGCTAAATTTGAAAAAGTCAGGGCACTACAATTCTTCCTTTGCTCCTTTGTCTTTGCAGGGGACCATAACATACATGAAAAGAGGCAAATCTGAGAAAGTTTGAACAACCTGAGTAAAGTTTCAGACTGTGTTGAATGACTCGTGTTGTTTGTTTTCTCCGTTTGGTGGCATCTCTCAGAGTGTGGCGTGAGGCCAGAGATCGCATTGTCGGTTTCCCAGGGAGGTATCATGCGTGGGACGTCAACCATCAGTCCTGGCTCTACAACTCCAACTACTCTTGTGAGCTCTCCATGGTCCTGACGGGAGCCGCTTTCTTCCATAAGGTCAGATAAAAAGAAGTCTTTAAAAAAATAATAACATCATACGCTGTAGAGTTTTATACAGCCATGTTGCTGACAGATTTCCCCTGTGTGTTTTTTGTCCTTGTAGTACTACGCCTACCTGTACTCTTACGTGATGCCCCAGGCCATCAGGGACATGGTGGACGAGTACATAAACTGCGAGGACATCGCCATGAACTTTCTGGTGTCTCACATAACCCGCAAACCACCGATCAAGGTCAGAAACGGCATGCTGCGTCCTCGCTTTTCAAGTTTCTGTTTCTCCCCCTGGGTTAAATGTATTTTTATTTTTCTCTATTTAGACTCTCCATTACTCAAACTGGCATATTCAATATTACCCGCATAAAAACCCCCCAAAAAGTTTAACTCAAAAACAAGCTCACGTCGGTGGGTCATGCTTGCTTTTCCTGTTCTGGGTTTTTATTGGAACGACATTCATCGCTGCACAACATGTTTATGCCTGGGCAAATAATCACAGTAATCAAGCTGCTGGAGCCTTTGGTTTTAAAGTTATGCCTGATTTATCAGGGTGGGGATATTCAGCAGGGAATTAAGGCCGTCTTTGGTGGAGGGAGGGTGTTTTACGACGGCGCTTTACCGAAGAGTAAACCCTTTGAATATTGAATTTGGAGCAAATCTGTCGTTCTTATGGCAGAGGGAATATATTTCCCTCCTTCTACACCCAATAGGACAAATAAGATTGGAAATTAAATTGCTTTTTTTTATTGCACCGCTGGTGAGAAATTGGCAACATTCAAACCTGAATGTTTTGTGAGTTTTTTTTTTTTTTTTTTTTTATAATTGAAATCTTAAATGGGCAGCATGTCTGCAGAGCAGCAGATTTACCACAGTCATTTTTAAACGGCGTGTCCTTATTTTTCAGGCAGCGGTAGACAGAAACAGGCTCCCCACCTCCCCTCTCAGCTGCAGACTAATGTTTTTTGCTTCAATGCATTGTAAGACTTCAGCCGCTTGCTGCTTGATTAGCCAACATTTGTTCCTTCTGTCTGGAAGACGCGCCGTCTCAAGCGGACTTTGCAATTGCTCTAGAGAACCTCCTAGTAGAATGGACTTTTAATGGACCTCTGATGGCTTTGTGTGTTACAGTGTTCTCACAACTGAGGCTGAAACAAAGCTTTAATCCTATTTTTCTTTCTTCATCGACATTGCTGATGCACCTAAATGAAACTTTAAGCAGCATCGACTCTGCAGCAACATTTCAAGAGTTTAGCATCACGTCGATAGCACTTCTAAATGAAATATTTAGTGTTGGATGGTTTGCAGAACAGAACAATGCTTTCCTTAAATGATTAATCTGGTATTAAGGACTGAACAAAGTGATGGCAATAGGATTTGTTATAAACTTAGACAGACTGCTTCACAAACTGCAAAATACAACCAAACTGTCAGTTAAAGCTTTAAACTCCAAATAAAACTTTCTCTCACATTATACCATTAAGAGAACACACATTAAGATGATGTGTGATAATATGTCTCTATAAGTTAGAGACCCAGTGCGTTATTTTCTTTTAAACATTTAACCCGTTAACAAATAAAATATCTTCTTATCATAACTCCACAAACATTTAAAGAAATGCATGCTCTTTTTTCATTTTTGTGGGCACACACCAGTGGGCATCACAAGAGGTTTGACTGATAGACCGGCCTACCAGGTCGTGTTGTGGTTCCATTGACACTTTGCCCTATGTCTGTTAGGAGATGGAACCCAAATAACAAATAAAAATGGGTAGGGCGATAAAGTGGAGGGGCCAATGGTTCCCTGGCCCCTCCTGTTAACTGCTGATGACATCATTGTCAGCAGCAGTTGCCATGCTGCTGACAATGATGTCATCAGCATGACTTCAACTGATGTCTGTGTCATGAGGCCCTTGTGAGGATGACTTTATGATGTCATAGAATCCATGACATAACCAACTGATCAGTTAATTCTCCGATCAGGCGACACAAACCAGTCAACACAAGATTCATTTGGAAGTTTTAGCTGAGCTCAATAAAAATGACTGACGAAAGCCCACAGAGGGAAATGGATGTGAAGCCTGAGGTTTCTTTTTGGACCAAAGTGAAGAAAACTTTTTCCAACAAAGTTCATCCTGGTCAAAGAAGCCCAGATTATAAGAAGAGACACTTTCTCAGTGAACTTCTGTGGAACGTGATTGAAAAGGCTGCAGATAGACCAACTCTGCACCTTGTCAGACAGATCTTTGAGGAACAACACTGCAAAATTTTGGTCTTGCTATTGAGGAAAACTGAAGAATTAAATGTGGAAGTACTTTCGGAGGTGTCAGAAGAGCTTAGTGAAAGAATTTTCCAGAGTATTGCTAGAGATGCGTTCCACTTTGCCAGTGGACTGCATTTAATTGCACTACTCGATTACCCGGAAGGACACGAGGTCATTGTTGAAAAATTCAAACGGCACCTGAAGAATCCTGTTCCCCCAAAGAAAATGTTCAGGTCTACAAAAAGGAAGATCAGAAGGACTTTTTTTCCAAATGAGGACTTGTACTCAGATAAAAACTGCCTGAGTGAAGATTACAGTCAGGAAACCATGGATCCTGAACAATTTTTAAGGGAAGCGAACAAGATGGGTTTTAAACGTGGAACCAAACGCGAAAGGAGAGTTATGGTGCAACAAATTCTTTGGAAATTAATTTACAAATCTAGTAATAGATCTAGCTACGCGGACTACAAAAGGAAGCACACTGAACCAGTCCAGAGAAAACTTGCACCAAAAATCTGGAAGGAAGTAAAAGACATAGATTTTGTCTTTTTTGAGAACATGGAAAAAAAACACTGCCACGATATCATTCAACTTCTCTGTGGCAATGACGATGTAGTGAGGGAATTTCTATTCAAAATGATAAAAAGTGACAACCCTGTAGTTATTTACAAGGTTGTACAGTCCTTTCGCAGAACCCTAGCAAGACCGAGGAAAATCCATTTTCAAGAAAACTTTCTTCAAAAGGCATGGAGGTGCATCAAACAGGCTACCTGTTGTGCAGACGATTCGGATGTAGTAGAGAGGCAAGAACCTACTAAGAGTGGACTAAATGTTGTGCCTAGTCCACGCTTTGATAGGCCTCTAAGCTTCGTCTGCTCAGAGATCAGTACGTATTCGGAGGAGTCAGGGCCGGTCTCCGAGTCGGGACCTGCCTCCGAGTCTGGACAGACCTCTGAGACGGGACCTGCCTCCGAGTCTGGACAGACATCTGAGACAGGACCTGCCTCCGAGTCTGGACAGATATCTGAGACAGGACCTGCCTCCGAGTCTGGACAGACATCTGAGTCAGGACCTATCTCCGAGACAGGACAGATATCTGAGACAGGACCTGCCTCCGAGTCTGGACAGACATCTGAGTCAGGACCTGCCTCCGAGTCTGGACAGACATCTGAGACAGGACCTGCCTCCGAGTCTGGACAGATATCTGAGACAGGACCTGCCTCCG
>NW_015112677.1:863505-864499 GCF_001443285.1 Poecilia latipinna | reverse complement strand
GACCTGCAACAGAGTCTGGAGAGATCTCTGAGTCAGGACCTGTCTCCCAGTCAGGGCCTGCTTGTGAGTCAGGACCTCCCTCCGAGACAGGACCTGCAACAGAGTCTGGAGAGATCTCTGAGTCAGGACCTGTCTCCCAGTCAGGGCCTGCTTGTGAGTCAGGACCTACCTCCGAGACAGGACCTGCATCAGAGTCTGGAGAGATCTCTGAGTCAGGACCTGTCTCCCAGTCAGGGCCTGCTTGTGAGTCAGGACCTACCTCCGAGACAGGACCTGCATCAGAGTCTGGAGAGATCTCTGAGTCAGGACCTGTCTCCCAGTCAGGGCCTGCTTGTGAGTCAGGACCTACCTCCGAGACAGGACCTGCATCAGAGTCTGGAGAGATCTCTGAGTCGGGACCTGTCTCCGAGTCAGGACCTGCTTGGGAGTCGGGGCCTGCTTGTGAGTCGGGGCCTGCTTGTGAGTCGGGGCCTGTCTGCGAGACGGGACCTGTCTGCGAGACGGGACCTGTCTGCGAGACGGCGCCTGTCTGCGTGACGGCGCCTGTCTGCGTGACGGCGCCTGTCTGCGTGACGGCGCCTGTCTGCGTGACAGCGCCTGTCTGCGTGACAGCGCCTGTCTGCGTGACAGCGCCTGTCTGCGAGACGGCGCCTGACTGCGAGACGGCGCCTGACTGCGAGACGGCGCCTGTCTGCGTGACGGCGCCTGCCTGCGAGTCAGGGCCTGCCTGCGAGTCTGGACCTGTCCCCGACACGGGACCTGTCCCCGACACGGGACCTGCCTCAGAGTGAGGACAGATCTCTGAGGCGGGACCTGCCTCTGAGGCGGGACCTGCCTCTGAGGCGGGACCTGCCTCTGAGGCGGGACCTGCCTCAGAGTCAGGTCCTAGCTTCGAGTCTGGACAGACCTTTGAGTCCTCATGCCCAACAGTGTTAAAAGGATTTTTTCTCACCAACGGAGTGACACGTTGTCAGAAGCGTCAAAACTGGATGCG
>NW_015112677.1:834373-857758 GCF_001443285.1 Poecilia latipinna | reverse complement strand
GTTGGACAACAAACATCAGCGTTAGCTTACCGTGCAACGTCTGGGCAACCGGAGGATCCGGTTTATAACTTTATAACTAACCTTTGCTATTATATATTAAGAGCTAAACATATTCTTGAGCTTGCTAATACTTCTGTACATCACAACTAATTTATTGCATTTTACTATACAAATTATTTGACTTCAAAGACTCCAGTCTTTGAAGTCAAATAAACAATTTTGTTAAGTTATTACTATAAGATGGAACATAAAAAAATAGCTTTTGAACATGAAAATTATAGTTGTAAACAGGACCAACATACTTCAAAATAAATGCCAAAAGTCAACAACTATTTTTTATAAAATACAGGTATAAATAAATATTTTGTTAAAAATCAAATGCTATATAAACCCAGCCGGTAACACTTTATTTGAAGGTGGGTGAATAACACCTGTCATGAACATGAATAAGTCTTCATGAGTATTTATGACTGTTGTCATAAAGTGTCATTTGGTAAATCATGACACTTTTAATACAAAGTTATTGTTGAAAATGTCTTCGTTATGACATCTTGACATTAATCTAGACAAAAATTATTAAAATGTTCAGCTAGTTCCTCTTGAGCTGGTTCAGTTTCATAATATATATATTTTTTCGTTTTCTTTACAGTTTTTGTCTTTTAAGTGCACAAATGATTCCTTGTGCAATAACTTATGCTCTGTAAAAAGTCTACCAGACAGAGAAAATTACCACCACTCAACACTTAAATCTGTTTTTAACACTTTGGAGGCTTTGACTTGTTTCTCTTATATCTCCAACAAGCACTGCTCTTGAAATATGTTCAGACCTCAAAACCACTTCCACCAGTACAGTGTGGCTTTGTGTGCCGCATCACTCACTATAATTGAGTTTTGAAGCCACTTGGAAGAACAGAAAGCTGCTTTTTGCTGCGCTAAAAGAAGAGAAGTCTACATTTGTAGAGGTTTAAACATGACTTTTCCTAACTTGTTTTATTGATTGCCAAACAAACTTGTTAATTTTGTCGACCTGTTAAAATTGAACCTGGACTTATTTTTTTTTCTACGTTTTTGCATGTTATTCTTGTTCTTGTTGTTCCCATTTCTGTTTTATTATGAAAAATGTAGAATTTTTTTAGCCTTGACATTTTGAATTTCCTGCCTTTTATCACCTGTTTAACTTTTGCTATCAATAATTCAAACATTTCGATTTGTTGTTCATAAACTTCTGTACAGTGTAGATAAAATATTTGCATCTCCTGAACTTTTCACCTTTTATTACAACCAACACACAGCAAAATGTTTACAGTAAATTTTATGTGAAAGATCAGCATGTAGTAGTGACATATTGTGAAACTGAAGGAAATTATTTACTAGTTTTCTACTTTTTTGATGAAAGATGAGGTTGTGGAGAAGTCCAAGTCCAGGGTTATGTCATAAAACATTATTCCATGGAAGAATGAGTACTAATCGGATGAAACCAAAACTAATATTTCTAGCCTTTTTCACAGCCACAGTCTTTGATTCCCTAATCTCACCTGCATGTTTAGAAAGCACAAAACATCTGGTTTAAATAAAGTATAAAATCATCTCTTTTAGAGATCTGAAAACTGATGATGAGCTTCAGCTCTTCTCAAAGAAAAGTAGATATTAACCACAACATTTAGATGTGCAAAGCTGGTGGAAACGTATTCCTAGAGAGCCGAAGCTGTAGTTGCTCTGAAGGGTGGTGTCATATTTTGAGTTAGTTTCCAGATTTTTACTGATGAAAACCTTTAGAAAGTATAATTTTTCCCCCACTTTGCAATAACGCTTTACTTCGTGTTGGTTAATCCATAAAATCTACATAAAATGTGCAGAAGTTTGACTGTATAGGGAGAAATCTCAAAGTTGTGAGAACTTTATGCTGCTATTACCTTCTGCTGCTTGTCTTATTTGCATTTAATCCATCCATTCTCTTCAGACCCTGTGTATTTTTGTTTGTGCCCATTTAGGCATGCCATTACTCAAACTGGCACTTTCAATATTGCACACACACAATTATGAATTACAAAACGGCAGATCGAATCGGCTCTTTACGCCTGAGTTTTCCCCAGAATTTCGCTTGGAAGGACATTTATTACTAGACGGCGTGTTTACGACAGACCAACGTCGTAAATCTGCACACTCCTTCCCTACCAGAGGGCCTTCAGCAACAGTTAGTGGTGTGTTTTGAAGACTGCCAAATTGCCTTTCAAAGTGAAAAACTGACTTTACAGTCCCTCTGTTTTATTTCAGGTAACCTCGCGCTGGACGTTCCGCTGCCCCGGCTGTCCTCAGGCCCTTTCACACGACGACTCGCACTTCCACGAGCGCCACAAATGCATCAACTTCTTTGTCAAGGTGTACGGTTACATGCCGCTGCTATACACGCAGTTCAGAGTGGACTCTGTGCTGTTTAAGACTCGTTTGCCCCACGATAAGACAAAGTGCTTCAAATTCATCTAGCCTGGGGGTCGAGCGTCTTCGCAGGCAGCCGGGGGGGGGTGGAGATCGACGGACTGAAACATCCACTGCAGGTAGTGATGAAGACTGACGGCTGGACTGCAGGATAAACATGCAGGAGGAAGCTTTCGGGCTTGGATTTTGTGGAGGTGGATCGAACGTTTAACCTTAACCAGCTGGAAATTCAGAGTGTAGGTTGAGAGAAACCACTGCCGAGAAATGAAACCTTTTCAGCGGACGTCACTTCTTGTTTTGTTTTTTTTTACACGCCTTTTCAATCCTGTTCAATCATTAACCACTAGTTACAGAAGATATTTGCACCTCTTACCTGCCTGCCATGGAAAAGCAGGCAGACCTACAGTGTACAGAAACTCTTCACTCCTCATGGTGGAGCTTCAGAAGTAACAGATGGAATTGTGGCTTCAGCTGAGAGCGATTCAGTTGAAAACTGGTCTTCAAACTCAAGCACTGATGGTCCTACATATTTTATCGGACTCTTCTTTTTTTTTTTTTTTAATAATGTCGTTTAAATGTGTAAATTTAGGTCTAGTGGAAACTTTGAGACCTCCCTGCCTTTTGGGAAATCAAAATGACAATGGCTCAGTCCAATCATGTCTTAGCAGCGTTGCGTCCTCCAGAGGGAATTCACTTTAGCGGTCACCATAATGCCTCAACTGTGTCAATAAAACCAACAATCATGCTGTCCAACTCAAGTCATTTTTAATGAAGTGATATTAACCAAATGGCTGAAAATGATTAAATATCACAAAAATCGACAGTTTCAGTAGAATGTATTATGGATGCAGATGGAGGTCTGTACAACCATAGTCAGAAGTTTATATACACTCATCAGCATAAATCCCATATCAATGGGTAAAAATACATTTCTGTGATTATTAAATGCAATAATTTGGCTGAGCAAGTTTCAATTTATTTTGGATTTTTTTTTTTGTTTGTTTACACATTATACATACACACACATTTTGGGGGGTTTCTGATTAAGTTTATACCTTAACAACCATCAGAATGATCCTCACATAACCCAGGCTGAATGTTTAACCTCTGACCCCAGTAGAATCGGTAAAGTTCAAATAAATTGGTTTGTTCTCCATGTGAAGTGGAGGTTATACATTTTCACTAGAAGGTCTATTCTAATACTAGTTTTGACTTGCCCTGCTAGACCATTCAACTTTATCCTCATCATGTCCATGAGGAGTGTATGTAATTGATGTGAGCTAAAACAGTTTGGAGGTTTTAGTCCTCCGTTTTTCCATTCACTTTGTGAAATACACCAGTGTCACTGGAAACGAACCAGATCAACATTGTTAAACCAGCACAACTGCCCTTGACACTTGGTAGTGTGCTTAGATTTAAAAATCTCCAAATAAACTTCCTGTTATCGTGACAACCCTCGTCTCCACTGACGGTAAAAATCCTCAAGAAGGAATTGGGCTTGTCCATGTGGGCAGCTGCAGATTTCAATCCGGTTTGAATGTGCTGATGTTGGACCGTGCAGTAGTTGTTGTTCAGAACCCTCTCAGTTTGCTGTAGACCATGATGGTGACATTTCAGCATGTTGTGTGCGATTGAGCTTTAGTGGTTCTTGAACGTCCTTCCCAGTTTCCTTTCTTCTGACAGATCGAGTTCTGACCCAAACCGCGAAAACGTGAACATAGTTGAGTGTTTCAATGGTACAATAATACCAAACCAGATCAAACATGGCGTTATTTTTCCTGCCCTACAGTCTTTCGTTTGATTTTAGTTTTTTTTTTTTTTTTTTTTTGGCATTTATAAGTATGGAGAAATAATTTTCATCCCATACTTTAATCTCTATACTATTGTCTACTGACATGTTCTTTCTTCTGCCTTCAGTTCCCAGTTTGTTTTACATTCACTTCCTTTCCTTGTCCATTGTCTCTTGCTCCCTCACTTCCTTGAGCACTTTATTTCCTTCCTTGAGTGAAATTTTTCTCGTTATTCTTTCCTGGTGGAAAAGTTTAAACTCTCACGTAGGAACTGTGTAGGAACCATTACTATTGATGTGAATATAGTGCTTTAAGCTGCTTCAGTGAGGGAAATCAAACCAATTATAAAATAATCTCTATTAATTCTGCTAAGAAGAGTTGTCCAATATTCAGCCAGGATCTTGTCAGAAACTTTGGAGTTGTAAATATAGATATTTAAGCGAAACTTATGCGGCAATTTTTTTATGCATTGCTGAAGTTGCAAGAAAAAAAAACTGTTCAAATGCATCAATGTCCATCATGTCCATGAGGAGTGTATGTAAACTTCTGACTAGAACCATACACTTGGGTCATTAAATCTGAAACTACAGGCAACAGTTTTTCTTCCTCTGTCAAATTGTGACAAATTTCCCTCCTACTAGCACATTCAGATCCTGCTAATTAATTTTGTTTTATCTCACGGAGGAGCAAGGGTAATGATCTGAGAGAAAAAATGGTCCAAAACAACAACTCGTTGATCTGGCCTCTAAAGATACTTGATGTGCTCCCGTTTTCCTTTGCTACCATCCGTGTGCTTGTACTGAGCTCACAGCATGAGGCCTGTTCCCAGAGTTCGGAAAGCTTGGAATGTCGAATGTCATCACCGTACAGCAAGTCCTGCCTTTGCGGCACAGATCTGGAGCGCATCTCATGTGGATAGTAACTTTTTACATCTGTTCTTTTTACCTTTTGCTTGATGAATGTTTCTTTTTTGTTTGTTTTTGCCAAATGAGTACGATGTCTGCAGCTACACGGCATAAATCTGCAAGGTGCTCACTAAAGGGATGCAGAACGGTACGACCCTCATCAAACCACCGAAGCCTAACCCATCATGTATTATAAATCCAAAGTCTCTCGTTATTTGACTGTCGGTTAATTTTCTGTAATCTTAATATAAAACTCGGAGGAGCAAAAAAAAAAAGAAAATGGAAGCTCAAATTGGTGTTCTTTCCCAGCATTTGTACTCTGTGAGGATGCTTTTATGGAACTTTCACAACATTGTGTATATTTATTAATGATGTTATTAAAAAGGCTGTTTTTAAACTTGATAAGACATGCAATAAAACCATAATGTTGTGGTCGCTTGTTCCTGATCACTCGGATCCCAACCTAAAAGAGACATCCCATTAATGTTGCTGCCAATGAAAGCCTTGTGGTGCCTCTGACTCGAGGGCCAAATGTATGGAATCAGGCCTGTTTTCCTTAGACTAAATTGGAGTCGTTTTTTATTAGACGTGTTGCAAAACGACCAAAAAAAAACAAAACCACATTTCCTTATTCCTCTGCTATTACAAGCAGCCTGGCCCTTGTTCCAGGATATATGTAATTACCTTTCGATTCTGACCAAGTCCTAAGGGCTCAGTTTGGGTCAGTATTTCTCCCTCCGTGTATTCCCCCCCTCCGCCCCCCCTTCAAGCATCAGTGGCACAACTAGTTTTCTGTGGCTTGAAGCAGAATCAATCTAAAAGGCTGCAGTCACCCTGCAAGGTGTAAATATTGATGAAAATATGCGCTCCTTGGTCTGGCTCCAGCTACCTGCACCGCTGCTTGTGCTGTCAGACTGATGACGGCGTCAGACATGCCATTCAAAGGCCAGATGAATGGGAATAAAAACTTGTCTAATAAAAAAAAAAAGTTCTCGACTCATGTCCTCATTTTTATGTCTACTGACGTCTTTTGACTTTCGCAAAGGGAATTCCTACCTCTTGAGTTTTAGTACATTTTGTCACCTTACAGCCACAAACATCTTTTTTTTTTTTTTTTTTTTTTTTGAAACGGACCAACACAAAGCAGCTGTGAACGTAAAACGATTCTCTGGTTTTCAACGTTTTTAACGAGAAATAAATCTGGAAGTTTTTTGTCGTCCATATGTTTTCAGCTCCCTCTGAATAACACAAAAAAAAATTTTTGCTGAGCAGTTTTCAAGCTGTGGGGCACAGATTCTCAATTAGGTTTAGGTCAGTACTTTGTCTCGAGTCACAGCATGTTCATTCGTTTGTAACTTTGGCCATCTGTCCAGAGCTGTTGTCCTGCTGAAAGGGGAATCCTCTCTTCAGTTCCAGATCTTTGCCTCCGCCAATAGGTTTTCTTCCACAGTCGCTCTGTATTTAGTTCCATCTAACTTCCCATCAGTTCTGACTAGTTTGTCTACCTTTCTGGAGGAACAGCGCTCCCACACCATGATGCTGCCACCACGGCTCTTCACTTTGGGCATTAAAAGTCTTTATCTGCCCAGTGCTTTTCTTGGTTTTTAATGATTCTGTTTGTTGAATAATTTTCTGCAGCAAACCCTCTGAACAGCTGGACTGTTTACCAATTAGGAGAATCCTGGATTTTATTTATGGGTGTCGGAGTACAAAACGCAAACCACTTTCTTTTTTCTTCTTTTTTTGCAAAAGCCGTCGGAAACCATTTGTCATTTTTCTCTCCACAATTCTGTGCCGCTTTGTTTTGGACTATCATACGAAACCTGAAATAGATAAATAAAAATTTAATACAAACTGACAGTTTGGGTACAAACACTTTTGCAAACACAGTATGTGACTATTTCAATGAGCAAAATTAACTGAAAACATTTCTTCACAATTGCAAAAAACTTCAGCTGGAAATATTCAAAGGGTCTCAACAGCATATGATAATTGGGATGTGGGCTTGTAAAAGACAAACTGTAAAACATGCAAATAAAGCAGAAGTTGAATTCCCCTAATAATTACCTACTGACACTGAAATTGAGTGTTAACAGTGTCATATTTTTCCCTTAATCCCAGTTCCTATGAAGGCACTGAAGGTTTTACTCAATTTTCCGTGTCTGGTTCAGTATGGAATAAAGTAACTTCAAAACCTAAGTTTTTCTCCAAACTCTTAATCGTTTTCATTTTTAGTCACTCACACATCATTTAAACTGGACCCATGTGTGTTAACATGCCAAATAAAGCACTGACACTTCATTTTATGGGGGGGAAATTTTATCAACAAAACATATCAAACTATTAACAAAAGAACTCAAGTTTAATATGGAATAATCCAGTCCAGATTTCACAATCTCCCTGCGCCATGGACTTTGAAACATGTTTTCTAATCTAGTGAAAATGCCAAAGGAAAAAGAAGTAAGGGGGGGTAGAAACAACAGTGGAATGATTTCATTTTTTACACTCAAGCAATCTCTTTTAATAAAAGAAATAAAAAAAAATGAACCGTTAGTAATTCTGGATGCGTTCTTCGTTAATTTGAAATTAATACCACTGATGAGGTGCGACCGCAGCACGCTTCGACAGAACGAGAGCAGAGCGGGCAGCCCACGCCTCTGAAGCCGAGCCAGCTGGTGGAGGGAAGGGTGTGACTCTGGAGTTTACATTTGTCCTCAGGGAAGATTTTTTTTTATTTCTTTCTAGCTCACAGCTGCTCTCACAGATCAGCATTTTAGCATACAGGTAGAATCTTACACCGCTCCTGCCAAATATTTGTTTAGCCTTTATGAAACATATTTTCAATTAGGTATATATATATATAAAAAAGAATATGATTCTTCTGTCTTTAACTCTGTTGTTTTTTTTTTTCTTTATTCCTCGCTTCAGCTCAGGAAGCACAGCTGAGGTTGCCATCAGCGCTGCCCTCCCAGTTTATTGGGACTGTGCGGTCTTTTGCATACTCCTCCTCGGCCCGGCGTGATGCGCCGTGTTTCTACATGAACGAACATGGCAGAGCTGTCAGAAGGCTGAACGGTGAAACGGGCTCAGTCTGTGTTACACAGGAAGGGAAGCTGTCCTTCAGTGCACACGGCATGCAGAGCTGCGTCCAAATCCCGTGGGAGACTCGGCAAGCGCAGGGAAGAAGTGCACCCTTCCTGCGTCATGTGCATAGTGTTTCAGAGTTATGCAAATGATTTATAAAAACCATGAAAGATAGTTCTCCAAAAATCATTAAAAAAAAAAAAAAACGGAGCAAACCAACTAATTTATCTTGCATAATGCAGTGTGCATGTAAACATATCGTAAAAAGAACAGCTCGTAAGCATAAGTTGCAGCATGTTGCAGGACTCTTGTAACAATAGTCCACTCTTTGCATCTTCATTTGTCAGTGCTGGAGAAATGTCTGGTATGCTGGTGATAGCTGAAGCCCAGAAAAAAATTGGAAGGAGTCTTGCCGGTCCGGGACCAAACTCTTTGGTCCGAGATTCAAAGGCTGAAGCCGTCTGGACGGTGTTGCGTCATGTTGGTCCTGTAAACACTTGGTGAAAATAATCTCTTAATAGAAAACAAATTGTTTTTACTTTTACTTTACAGTGTTTTTTTTTTGTTGTTTTTTTTTTTAACAGTGTGTCGTTCAAAAGGCTGGAGTCGGACGTATGAATCCTTCTCCATGAAATCAGCCCTGTGGCAGGTTACAGGGCAGCCATGCAGTCTGGCAATGAGGACCGGGAAGCAGCGCCCACCCTCACACCTGAATTCACCGCACACAAGAACACTCGTACGCAGAAGGTGTTTCCTGCTCTTCCAGAGCGTTGGATGCTCTTTACAGTTGCTCCATAAATCCTCATAAAGCGTCTCCTAGGTGTCGGTCAGAGTGTGCCAGTGGCAGACCTGCTGCCCCTCTGCCTCCCTCATCTCTGTCCAGTGGGATTGCTGCTCCTCGGTGGTGCTGCTGTGGCCCAAGGAGACCCAGCCCAGCCTCTCCCTGGGCCTCATGCTGCTCCGCCTGCAGAACACGGACACCACCAGCGACACCTCGGACAGCTGGAAGAGCGCCACCTGGAAGACAAACGTCTCCTTGTAGGTGGGGTTGGGCTGGCCGCGGCACACGGCCGTCTTGCGCTTGGACATCTCTTTGCCCTTGGAGTCCAGCATGGTCAGCTTAACGTAGGTGTCTGGAAGAAGAGACGCGCGGGTGATCAGGGATGGAGTGCCATCAAGTGGTTAAAATTAGGCACTGCAACAGACATTTTAATAATGAACATAAAGTACCCTTGGATGTTTTACTCTTTTCTCGATTGCTTTTACAAATCAGTCATCATCAACAGTTTGGCTTCTTTAACCAGAAAATGTACACAAAAAAAAAAAACTCCTTAATGCCAAAGTGAAAATTAGTTTAAAGACAAATTGTTGCCAGTAATCTCTCAATGAGGCAAATAGAGATCAACCGAGAGCTGTTGGTAGTTACAGCATTTAAAATATTATCCTAAACACTCCACTTTTTTTCTTCCTAATTTTGTCAAAAATTTACATTTTTGTATTGTTTACATGTTGTTTTAAGACAAAATAACTGTCCACAACACCGTATAAAAATAACCAATATGTCTTTTGAGATCCATATACTCCGGCTAAACAAAAATAGAATTTGACATTTTTATTTCCCTTTGTCAGATTTACCACTGTCCTTTTAAATAATTTTATATTAATTTCTGTTATTTGTTGTTACACTTGGCTGTGACAATTTCATTTAAACACAATGAGAGTGAAACAGAGCATAAAAAATTTATATATCAATATATATCAGTGACATGCGGTCAGGGGAGGCAGGTGAGGTCATCATGGAAAAATTATATATAATAATAAAATCATTTATACTGCTATTTTCACCCCGTGGTTTGTACTATAAAGCATCTATTTTTTTACTTAGCTTAAGCAATTCTGATTAGTTTTTTCTTAAAAATCGCTGGATTTTCGCATTTTCCCATTCAGATGCTCAGAAGCGAAGCCGGTGAGGCAGCAGCGAGCTGAGCCGCACCTGGGATTGCGCAACCTCTCACCAACTGCACTGGCTGCCGTACTTTGAGAGCATGTTCGTCCTGTCTGTACGCCAGCAATAAAATGGCTAAGAAACATTTAATATATGGAATGATTTTCCATATATTAAATGCAATGAACCTCACCGCACGTCAATGAGATATAAATATATATATATATATATATATATATATATATATATATATAAACTGACATTCTGAACTGCATATCACTACAGTTGAATGAATGATTAGGGGTAGTTTGATTCTTTAAATTAAGTCATTTTTTGTTTGTTTGTTTTCTTTTTTCAGAAGTAATCATTTCAGTCTGAAGAATGCAGATTGACCTGCTGGACCATACCAAAAGTTTTAAACTTCTAGACTCATACATTTATTTAGCCTTACCTCTCATGATATACAGCTGTCCCCCTACGAAGTGTTTCACACAACAAAACAGACCGTCTGAGAGTGGACGCACCCCACGGCACACAGGAGAAAGGAAAGAAGAAAGACGGTAAACTTAGCGAATGTGATGAGAGAGAACTGAGAGTTCTCTCTCAGTTGCAAATTGCATGTCAAACTGACTATTAAGTATTTTTGATCGCTGTATAGAGAAGTAAAATTTGTCAAGATGAATCTCTCTGGGAGTTAAATGCAACTCCTTTCCAAAAGCAGATACGTAGCCTGCAACATCAAAAGAAGTCGCCAATGTTTCATTTCCCAGACTAGTATTTATTTCTGACCAGAGTTGGATTCAGCCATTTCTCTGGCACGTCCCAGAATTCTCCAAGGGGTTAACATTAAATATTTTTGTTCCTTAAATGTGAAAAGTATTCATCCTTTTCCATCTGGAATGTGAAACTTGCTTCCTAGACTGCATCTCTAATGAAGGAATCAATAATTCTGCAGGAGAGAGTTTGACAAATGCAACATCTGTAGCACTTTGTAAAGGACGAGCTGGACCTCACCAAAACTAGAATAAAAATGCTGAGTCAATACCTATTTGTAGTTTTAAATTTTGCGCTGTTGTATTTTACATTTTCAGTGTGATTTGACCTTTTTCTCCTTGTAGCAGCCAGTTTGACAGACAGATATTGTAGCGAAAGAAAAATGAAATTTCAGTAATAGAAAATTCACAGCAAGCTGGAACTAAATTCAAGAGATAAGGGCTTCCACATCAGTACTTTAGTACTTACTGACAGGTTTATCAGAAGCTGTAGTTTTGAAGTGGCTTCCTTGTATAACCTCAGCAGAAAGCTGTCCTGTGGCAGAGTTATAAATGAGACCCAGGAGGATCTCTGGCAGCGATGAGTCTTCGGTGGAGCGGTAGGACAAAGCACCTGCGCTACGAGACACACTTACAAGAGAGCCACAACCCTGGCATGATAGAAAAAAACAACAAAAAAACAAGACAAGTTATGCAACTTCATGTGAAGTCAACTTAAAGGGGGGTAAAATTTCACAAGATGTTCTCACTGTAAGTTCAGAGCCAGGCTCCAGCGTGACGGGCAGAGCGATCTTCCCCTGCAAGTTCAGCTTAGTCAGGTAGAACACCTTCTCTCCCAGGACCTTCTCCTTTTTCATCCGTCGGATGCTGTACAGGCGGAAGCGAACGGCGTAGTCCCCTAGGGCCTCCTGTTCCACCCGGGAAAACTTGAATGTTTCCGTGAAAACGGGACACGGACCCTTCTGCACGCCCGTTTTGGCCCGCTGCTTCTTGGTGGGGAGCAGGACCAGGTGGACCTGCCAGGCGATGTTGCCCGTCTGTTTCAGAGCGGGGATGTCGGTGGCGGCCGTCACCGTGACGGCCAACCACTGCTCAGTAGAATCGTATTCGAAGGCGACGTCCAGCGTGCCGTATTGTGCGATGGGCTCTGGCTCGTAGGCCGAAGGAAGCTGGAGACCAGAACCGTTCTAAAAAACATTAAAAAAAAATACAGAGGGGTTACATTCACATTCTGGTACTGACTGGTAAAGTAAACATTAACTCTTTGCCAATGGTAACCACTTAAATAATAATAATTAAAAAAAATCCTGAGGTTAGGAGTGGGCATTTATCGTATCGTGTATCATGTATTGTGATAAATTTCTTATTGTGATAATAATTTTGATTTATAGCTATCACGTTGATTTCAAGTAATGATGTTTTGTATTGTTGGGATTGTTTGTTTTAGTATTTTCTCCACTGTTTGTTCAATGAGGGTATCAATACCTATTAATAAATCTGAAAATATGATTAAATACCATTAACTTAGTGATACAAATCACGTCTCTCTGTGTGCAAAGTAGCGACAAATAGTTCTTATTGTCACATTTATTATCAGTACCACAAAATGTTGCGATAAAACTTTAAGTGCATATCGCCAACCCCAACCTGAGGTGTAATTTTTCATACCTTTTTCTAAGTATTTTACTTTACCACAAAGTAGCACATAACTGGGAAGTGGAAGAAAAAATATTAATAAATATATTAAAGCTTTTTCATTAGACAGAATAGTCTAGTCAAAACTCCAGATCGAACTCCAAGGACTGTAAAACTGACATTCACACACAAACCCCCATCCAGTCTGACAGTTATCTTGTAAAGGCAGTTGAACAACAATCTCAGTCTCTCAATGTTCAAACTAATAGCGACTTTAGCAGTAAATGCGGTAAAAGGTGGTTCTCTGAAAAGCACACGGTACTTTTCAGAGGAAAGGAAATTAAATCCTCGTGCCAATTTCCTTCTATTTAACAATCATCAACGACTGTGTGTTGTTATTTCAAATGCAAGATTCAAGGTCTATTTACTGAAATAACGTGGTGGTGCACAGCAATTTTACACTCTTCCCTGTGGTACTTTTCACAGAATATTTGATGTTAAACCATTACGAAAGTTTATTGATTCATTAGCTGAAATAATGAGAGTCAGAACCAACCTCTGGGCTCAGAACAGCAGTGCTGTCACTGGGAATGTCCTCCTCACAGCCTTTGTTGAGGTAACTCTCGGTGTCCTGCTCCACGCTGGCCTCGCTGGAGCAGCGAGGGCTGTCGGATTGCTGCGGGGACGGCGGTCTCCTGACTCCTCGTTCTGAGCGTGAGGACTTGCGTGTGCCTGAGCTCACGTGTTGGTACGGCGGAGGCTGGAGCTCAGTCAGAGAGGAGTCTTTCTTTATCCTCTGAATACTGGCAGCTGGAGTCACCGCAGAGGCGGAGAGGGACAAAAGACGAGGTAACATGAGATGGAATCACTGTTATTTGAGATTTACTGTGCTGTGCAGAAACTTTCATTAGGTGTCCTTTGGACTCTATGGTTGAATGGCTGCCAGAATCAAAATTAAAAAATGTTTTGTCCACAGAGTTACTGTCTGGGTTTGCTGCCAGCTGTCTTAAGTCGCTCATTCATGCTAACTCAGCAGATTTAATGCTTTTTACAATTTTGTTCATCTTATTGATGACTTATCTATTTTTCTATTCCCATCTTTTGAACTAAATATTTATCACCTGTTCTGAGGGCTGTGCTGTAGTTCCTAGCTTTGCCACCAGGCGGCGCGGCCGTTTGTGGGTAGTATTTTTTTCACATATCAAAATATTGTTCGAAAAGCCATTATAATACCGCCTCCTGTAACACAATGTGGATGTAAAGACTACATTTGTAAAGTTTGAAATTTTAGATTTTGAATAGAAAGCATATATTGTTTACTCTAAATTATCTTTGCTGTCCTTTGAGTTTTCTGTATTCATTACCAGCTGCCATCTGACTGGGCGCCAGTTAGCTTAGCTTAGCATAGCATTAAAACCTTTTAGCTAAAAAATAAACACTTTATGGACCAGTGATGCTAATTTGATTCATACTATTTTCATTGTGTATTCAGCCAACAGGATGTATGTGTAATTCAGCAGATAAATATCAGATAAATAATCTTAAGCCTGAGCTAGATTCTACAGAGGTTTACTAATGTCTTCTATCGTAATAAACAAAACAAAAACAAAACTCAAGTTGTTTTTGATTTTTTTTTTTTTTTTTTAGTGAATTTCTTCAGGACTGGAGGCCAAAGCTTAACCTGCATCATGTGTAGTATATTGGCAGATTTATTTTTTTTAATTCAAACGTGCATCTTAAATTAAGTAATTAAAAGCATAAATCTGCGTTTACCTGTCCTGTCATAGAAAATTAGTTTTACTTGTAGATGCTTGGAAAAATATGGCAAATATTAGTAATTATACCAGTAATTACTGGTATAATTACTGATACCAGTAATTATACGATGGTACAACAGTAATTATGCTATGATAAGCTGTAATTACTGCCTGTATTTTCTTTGTTATCTGTGATATGTTTCTTCACAAACTATTCCTCATGTCTCTAAATTATTCTGAACGGGCCGTGTGCCACCTTTAGACTTTAAATACATATTTTTTCTTACCATACTGGTTCAAAACAATGTTGCATAACTAGAGAGAAGACCATATGTGCAGGCTCACCCTGTTCGCTGGAGGCCTCACTGCTGTACCCTCCCTGCTCACTGGACTGTTTGCCTTTGCTCCACGCAGACGTTATGTTCTGCTGGGTCACACCCTCCGGGCTTTTATCTTCTTCGCTGTTTGATACAACTCCATCTGTACAGGACATATGGGCGCTTTAGTTCAAGCGTTACATTTATCTCTTAAGTAATGGTGAATGCAATTCTTAAAGAGGCAAGAAGAAGGAAGGACAACACTCCGAAATGTTAAGAGTGGAAAGTTGAGGAGGGATCCAGAGTTTGGTGTTCACACAGAAGCAGCTCACTCTGACCTTGGTTTCCTTTCTTTTTCTTCTTGCTTTTCTTGCTTCTGTCTTTCTTTTTCTCCACATCTAAGTTTTCCTCAGGTTTCTTTGAATTCTCTTTGTCCTTTTTCTTATCCGACTTCTTCTTTTTGACTTTAGACGATGACCTAGATGGCTCGTCCTCTTCCTCATTGTCTGCTTCTCTCTCCTGCCCCTCTTCGGCTTCCCCGTCTTTTTCCTCCTCCTGTTTTGATGTCTTTGTTTCTATTTCGCTGTCAGCTAAGTAAGAAGTTTTATCGCACTCATCACTTTTTTGCTGAGCAGATATTGGATCTTCACTCTCATTTTTCTTCCTTTCTTGTCCGTCTCTGTCATCTGTCTTCTCAGAAGTTTCATCTTCCTCTTCCTTCCCTCCTTCGTTGGCTTCCTCTCTGTTTCTTTTGGCTTCTGCTTCTTTCTCCAGCTGCCTCTCTCGCCTCTCCTTTCTTCTCTGCTCTCTTTTTTCCTGCATCTCCTTCTCCTCCTTCTTCCTCATCTCTTCTTCTGCCAGCTCGGCCTCCGTCTTTTTAACTCGCCAGCATCCGTCCCTCCATTCCCACTCCAGTTGACTCTGGGAGTTCTGTCCCTCGGTTGCGTCGCTGTTTTGGTTGTTTTTCGACCCGGTCTGGCCAGCGTCTGAGTTTCTCTTCATTTGCCACATGCTTTTATTACTGGCCCTGCCCTCTTGCGAGCCGGAGGCCTGAGCAGCATCCTGGCTCCTGCTGTTTTCCCCCTCCTCTTCCTCCTGCACCTTATTGATGATGGTGGTAACCTGCTCGGTGAGCTGGTCGCTGACGGCATATGTGGCATCGCTGACTGCGTTGGCCAGATCATCCACACGACTGGTGACTGAGTCCAGGATGGAAGAAATGTTGACAGACGGCAGGGTCGGCTGGAAGCTCTTGAAGAAGGCCATCTCTCAGTCGGGGGATTCTATTACACGCTGACCACAGGGTTACCTCATCAGAAGCACTGACACAGACATGTGGTGGTTAGCAGGGTGTGATGCCATCATCACAGTATGTACATGCATTCACCAGCTTGTTGATAATAGATTCTAGCCTACACCGGGTAACTGTTTACTGCTTAGCTGTGAAGCCGAATTTTAAGAAAATTCACATTATCTAAGTTCTCCTTAGTACAAATTTGGCCCTACATATAAGTCTGCTTTCAGTGTTTTTGTTTCATTGTTTTTAATATTTTAAAGTACCAAGCACTGGGCCACCTTTAGTCAAGTGTTTTTGTCAAGTTTCCTATTTGTTAAGAAAGCTGACTCACCTCACTGTAACCAAATCTACCGAATGTCATAAATGAAGTTGATTAATTAATTGATGCCAGGATTTCATGTTATGAACAAATGAGCCCATGATAAATAATTTCCTACTTGTTTTCACCTCTTATGGGAGAAACAAAAGGTTAATTCAACTGAAAACCAAACTAAACCGTAAAGAGTTTGGCTTAGTTTAATTTTTAACTTAAACTTTTTAAGTTAAAATAATAATAATAATAATAATAAGAAGAAGAAGAAGAAGAAGAAGAAGAAGAAGAAGAAGAAACTACAACAGTCATGCGGTTCTTGTGTGCAACCTTTAAACTAATTTGTTGATAGATTTGTTCGCCATATCTATGGGACTTTGAGTACATTTCTTGCCCACAGCTCTCTTCAAAATGACCCCAAAGTTAAGATTCGGTTTTGGACGTTAAATTTTCTTCAGGTGACGCTGAATTGTTGATTTTACATTATGTGTGTCTTTGAAAGAAAATCCTTCTGTCTTGCAAACACTACAACGCAGTTTAGACTTATGAATAATACAGGAGAACTGTTTGGTTGTTGACCACTTCACTTCTGGTATTTTAATTCATTTTAGAGGTTCTGCAAAGTCACTGCTCTTCTATATTTTCTCCGGGTATAGCAGACTATCTTTGCAACTGTAAATATCCCACGCTGCGAGCATTTTTGTAACCAATAACTGAGAGCATTTCTGCTCATATGGCCAGTCTGTCAATGTGTTGAGTACCTTGGTGGGGGTTCTTTTGTCCATTGAGATGCGACAGATTGTCGGGACTCTGCACAGACAGTTTGTTGCTGAGGTAAAGAAAAAACAGAGCCATCAACGCCACGAAGGCTGCAATGGAAGACAAAACACCCAGAAGTTCAGGAGAAACTGTGGAAGAGAAGAGGAGAACAGACAAGAAAAAGAGAAAGACAACGAGAAAAAAAAAAATTAGGAAAATGCAACAATGCAGTAAAAACAAAAATTTACACCAAATCTTTTTAAAGAACCGGAAAATCTTCTTAGAGCTGAGCAATAATAACACACAAAACTGAGTTACTGTAAAAACAATCATCTATTAATAATTTATTATTTAAAAAAAAATAAATAAACAGCTCACACTGAAATAAGTAAACTTTTCAGGCAAAATGGTGAGCATTAGCTGCTGTGAGTTGAATCAACCATTATTCCTCTTACTTCACAGGCAGACATAAGCCGCGGTGGTGTATGTAGGCCATCCACACTTCATGTAACCAAGCAGGCAGCCCTGTGCTATTTTTACTAGAGTCTCAAAGGAGCAGTATCTAACAGAAAAGTATATTCAGTAAAGACCGAAAAATCAGATTGGACCATCATTTAGGAGGCTGTCAGGCAGATTAGATGCAGACTGAGCAGCTTTTTTTTAACCATTGAAAAGAAAGAACAGCTAGTAAGGAAAATACTTTTTAGACAAGATTTATAATAAGAAGTGTAATTTTGTTTAGTTTTTGAAATATATTGAGATATGTAGCTTAAACTCACACTGACGCATTTTAATAATGAAGCAGATTTAAACTCTTCAGGTACAGTATGGAACTATATTGCAGGATTAATGGACAAAAACCTTGGAGCCAATGACAATGGTGTATTTTTATCATTTTCACTGCTGGAAATGCTTTATTCCAGAATTCATTTGCCTATGGAAGTGTTTCTGCAGTTGATGATCTTTATAATTCAGTTTCTTGGCTCAGGAAACTGATTTTATTTCTCTAGAATACTGGTCATTTTGCCTTCTCGTACCAACAGAGCATCGGTTCAGCCTTTGGGACATTTTTTTCTATGTTCTCTATATATTTCATCAAAATTGACAAATTTACCAGAGAACTATGTACTATGGTTTAAAATGAGATTTATTTCGATGAACTGAAGTAGGTAAGAACAAAATAGCCGCATGTTTGCGTGAAATGGATCAACAAATTAGTGAAGGATTGAACCGACTCTAAGACAATTCAGAGCTCTAAGAATTGATGCAATTTGTCCTTGGAAAACACCCCTTCACACATACATACACACACCTGTAATATGAAAATCCGTAAAGAGCTCAGTTTTTTATTAATTAAAATGACTATCTTCAACTTTTTACACCTTTCTGACTCTTTTTTTGTTTCCTACAAAATCCTGCCAAGGATCCTGGAACTGATTTCAGTAAAAAAAAAAAAAAAAAGTCTCAATTGGGGACATTTGTAAAATGCCTTTGAAGAATGAACACCAATTTATTCTTTGCACCTACCTTTGTGCATGTCATGTTATCCCACATAGTCACGCTAAAAGCGTTTTCGTAAATGCAAGCTTTGTTTAAAATCGCTCTGACCCCTCAACATGAGGTTTGTGCCTTAGGAGCACACACACACACTAGACAGCATTTTTACCAGATTTTGCTGAAAATGTAGTATATAATTAAAACAAAATATGTCATTTAACACTGAAGATAAACATTACTTCCAGTCAAACCCACAAATATTCAAATAGAGCATTAAAGCATTTAAAATGTTGCTTCAGGTTCCCAGCGTTGCTGATTAAAATAACTTACGAAGCTTGGTTAACATAAGCAGTCATGTTAGCTCTGGTAATCTTCCTTAAATGCTGTGAAAGTGAACTAAACTTGGCATGGACAGACCTTTCTCACCATAGCAACAGGAAAGACACTGTCTCAGCTTTTTCAAGTAGTACAGCATGCCTGCTGCACCCTGCCAAAAATGACCAATGCTCAATCCTAAAGAATGGCAAAACACAAGTTAGATAATAAAGCGACCGCCTTACCTTATAACTGCAATTGTGTTAAAATCCAGATATAGTTTGTAACTTAACACACAAAGTCATCCAGCTCTGAGGTAACCACGCATGTAATAAATCCCTCACGCTTAATCAGATCCAGTGGTTTTAAGGTTCACGTGTCAACTCTCACTCCCGACTGAGCCGGCATGACCTCTGCAGCGGTGGGCACATCAGCCGTCTGTTAAAAACTTCCAGCTTATGGCACTGGCGCTAAAGAGATGTGATGACGCTTCATACATCACTCTGCTCTGTAAATTTTAACAACAGCTGAATAATTCAAAGGCCCGGGGTAACCTGAGGAGTTCATCGATGTACACTTGAAAGCGGAGGAGTTTATATGATCCCCAACATCTCTTTTGCCAGCAGAGGTGATGCCTCTCTTTCCTTCATAAGTGTTTGTGTTCAGGGTTTTTTTTTTTTTTTTTTGACCTGACAAAGTAAACAAGGAAAACCTAGCTAAATTAGTCTATGAACTGAGATTGAACTTAGGACTCTGAGCATTCAATCAGCTTGCTTTTCCAGCTAATGACTCCTGCAAGCTAACGAACGTGAAAACGCAGCCGCTGAAGCGTTCTGAAATGAATAATGCCCTCAGAGAAATGTGAGCTCGTCTCAGCGAAAATGAAAACTAGGGAGTGTAATTAATCTGTCAGATTTATGCAAAGTTAAAGTAAAAACTAAATACGGGTTCAAGTCTTTGGAGCAGAGGACGGTGCAGTTTAAGGAGCGTGGTTGTTGAGAATACGGAAGCGTTGCTTACACATGGACACCTGGAACGAAACAGAACCTACATGCTGAATAAATCATGCACACACAAAGCTGCCTTCTTTCGCTGAGGCGAACCAAAACTTGATACGGCATACATAATTCACCGAAACACTGTATTATTCTGAGGACAGTAAAAAAAAAAACAAAAAAAAACATTTATTTACAGTAAATGTAGATTTACTGTAAATAAATGTTTTTGAAGACATGGTCTTACCTCGTCTAGCACAGATGAGTTCATGAGCACCACAGTTTCCCCCCCTTCCTGGAAGACACAGAAATAATAATAATAATAATAAAAAGCTAAAGAAACAGGATTACTGATTGAACTGTCAAAACATGTACTTTATTCCCTAGCTGAACGATTTTTTATTTATTTATTTTTTTATTAATCCAAAACAATATTTAAAGACATATTTAATGCACTGCACCTAAAATAACCCTGCCAAGGATCCTGGAAATGATTTTAATGTCATTACAACTTTGCAATCAAAACACATAAAAAAAAATGTATGTACTTTACATGCATAAAATATATTTCAGCAAGTTGAAACTAGTTTTAGAAGTCCAGGGATGCAGCTGGGATATCATTATTCAATGTGTTGTTGTTGTAACCTTCTGAAACTGTATACAAACAGTACACTACTGATTTTCCCTTTCCATTTTTATAGCATTTAACAATATGCAGTTCATAGTAAATAAAGCTTAAACACCATTCTTAAAGTCTGACCCAGTGGTATGCAATTTGATCTCCAGTTCATCCGGTCCACCATGGATTCTTTTTCAAAACATTCTGTCATAACTCACAGCTGCTACATATACTATTTGTAGCACTTCTCAGAAAATGATACACAATGCAGGGAGTTGTCAAACGGTTTTACATGAAGATGTATGCTTTAAAAATAATAACATTTAGTGAATGGAGGTGTTTGGACCCAAATACTGACCCCTTGTGGATATATCCAGGAATGTCAATAATTGTATTTGATAAACCGCAATTATTCACAAAATATTACTTGTTCCTTTACCAGCTAGTGTTCCTTTAACTATGAAACTGACAGTATGCAATATATGGTTAATAAACAATACTTTAATCAGTGTAGCTCTGGATTTCTCATATTTAGCTAGTGTTAAGAATATTAAATTGTTTAGGGTTTCTGTTGCTGTATGACAGTCAGTGAACACTTACTTTTCTTTTTAAATTTGGACAATCCCAAAAAGAAATGGAAGTTTTAATTATCAGACCTCTGGACTTATACTCATCCCAGTCAGCATGGATTCTTGCCTGCTGTGTGTATATCTTAAGTCAAAGTTAAGGCTCTCTTCTCTCATTTGTTGATTTTGAGAAAGTAGTCCAAGCTTGTGAGACTGCAACAGAACAGGCCTTATTTGCACTATGTTCTATTTAGTGCCATAATTATTTGTTTTTGAATCATTAACGTAGTCTTTTACATTTGCAGACTATACAAAGGTCACTGAGGTTAGATAAGCCAACAGATTAAAGCGCTGCACATGTGCATACACAATTTTGTAGTCTTGAACCTCACCGACACTTGGCAGATTCAAGGCCCAGCAAGAGCTTGTGGTTATTTATTTATTGCATTCAGCCAAACTGAGTTATGAGGGTTTTTTTATTTTACAAATATTCAATGTTATTACTTTTATTAACATTATTCACAAGCAGTGGTGTTTTTTCATATTTGCCACATGGGCACTTGCCCAGGGCGTCATTGGCAAGGGAACACACAGCAACCATGCGTTAAAAGAAAACAGTGCATTTATATTTTATATTTTATTTGCATCTTTAGGAAGTTTTATATTACTTTTATACATATACAGAAAATGAAGAGTTGGCACCTCCTTGTACTGAGTATGGGGAGATCATTAGTTTGTGATGTCACACACTAAGCGAGAGTAGGTTACCCCATTACTTTAGCTGCCTTGTCTAATCATAACCCAAAGCTTCTCCAATAAAATTTGGAGAAGTTACTGAGTAAAGGGCATGAGAAACGTGTCAGTCCAGAATGTTTTCTGGTTCTGCACGCAACTTAACAAAGTGTATTGTCAGAGTAGGCTATTCCTTCCTTGTACTCACTTAATTGAAAAGAAACCAATCCAGAAAATCTAAATACTGCACCAAGCGGCAGAAATACACAAACAAAACAGAAATGAAGTAAAACTCAATATTTGCAGCCTAAGAGTAAAAATGTGCTTTCTTTTAGGTAATTCTACATTTCTTCATTTACCATGCGACATGTAAAATATATTTAACCACGTTGCAGTATATTTTTTTTTAGAGAGAATGAGTCTATTTCGCTCCTCTTCCACTGCCAAAGGGATTGTGGCTCAGTCCTTAACTAGTCAACTCACATTACCCTCTTATTTGTGAAGCTTCCTATAGGCCAGTGGTGGGGGGCACCGGTTCACCCGGGGCGCCAATCACGCAAGAACCACCCTTGTTAACATCTCATCGGACTAAAGTGTGTACTCAAAGCATAAGTGCAATGAATGGACTACCGAAGAACGACATTCTTTCTGTAGGTGTGACACTGCTGGCAGGCAGGTCGTCATTAAACTCATCCAACATGCACGCATGGCCACATTAACACTGCTCAGCCGCCGAATTTCAGTGACAGAAGACCTCTTCGTCGCCACGCTGGTACTCACTATAAACACTAAGTGTTGATTGAAGGAGCTAAACGGCACATATAGCCATGAAATAGAATGATTTTAAACTATTAGCGTTGTTTTCAGGTGGACGAGATCACATCTCATTCATCCGCAGAGCGGTCTCGTTGTAACAGCAGCTTAACATTATATTATTCCCTATTTGTGGCTGTGTCTTGGACAAATGTTTTCCTCGTGTATCTTTACTTGTGACATCGAAGAGCCTCCACGGACCTGTCTCCGTCTCTGTTTACATGTCGCATTACTTCACGTGAGCATCCCACAAACGGATCACAACCGTCCTGCATCACCAAAGTGTCCGCATCTCTTCAGCATCATTCGTCCCGCGCTGCTACAGCCGCCCGCGCGCCCCGGCTCTGCGGTGCCTCTTGCCGCGTGGATCAAGAGGGAGACCGGCCGCAGAAATAATCGGACTCGATCATCTATATAGAAGAATTCTTATTCTGTTTCATAGTAAAGTTTAACATGAGGGCTGGTACCTGAGAGGCAGACTTACCGTCAATCGCCATGATGCTCAGTGCCGGACTCTACCAACCAACTGCTGGGTGGAGGGGGTGCAGCCGAGGAGGGAGGTCATTCATGTGTTTCTGTGTGAGTCACAGTTGTGTAAGCAATTAAAGATTTAACGAGAGCAGCGCTCCAAGATGCCCGTATTAAATATTTTAAATAGAATATTTAAATAAGGTACAGTAGCTCGCAAAAGCACAACTTTTTTTCAGTTTTGTCACTCATTTATAACTACAGACTTCATAATGTCTTATTAGGACTTTACGTGATAAACCAACACAATCTAGTGCAGGGGTGTCAAACTCAATTTCACCGAGGGCCACTTCAGCATATTGGCCCCCCTCA
>NW_015112677.1:826399-828307 GCF_001443285.1 Poecilia latipinna | reverse complement strand
TATTATTATTATTATTATTATTATTATTATTATTATTATTATTATTATTTATTTTTTTTTTTACAAATTAAAATTATTGTAATTTTCATCTTAGGGTTGTCTCTATAATATATTTGCACATATAATGATACTCTTCTCACATTGAAAATAGAACAGTTTGCTTATTTACTGTGCAATTTTATATTTCTGCAGTCAGATTTAATTTATATAAATGGTAATGTTTTGTATTTTGCAGCCTTTTACAGTTCTTCCAAGATTGCTCTCTATTTAATGCAAATAATATTGTCTAGCATAAATATCCCCTTGAAACATTTTCACATTTCCAATAAAGGGTTGTCTTGTAGATCCATCCAACTACTCTGTCTAGCATTCTTGTAGGACATGCATTCCCACAGCATGATACTGCCATGACCATACTTAAGATTATTGATGCTGTATTTATGGCGATGTGCATTATTAATTTTGTACAATAGTATTGCATAAAGGCCAATAAAGTTCTATTTTCTGCATTTTTACATGCAATTCTAATTTGCTCAAGACATTAAAAGTACACCTTCTTTTGCTTAAATGATCACATTAACCTTTAGCTGAGTTTAAGTAAAGTTTAACAGTTTGTTAATTAACTTGTTTCCATTTTATTGTGACGTCTGTATCAGTTTCGCCTGCACAAGGTTCTTCTTCTGCAACAGTTATTCATTATTAGGCTATTTCATAAATAAGAAGCTAGTTTATTTTTGGTGACTACAGTAGTTGTACACAGCCGTCGACAGAACGTGTTACTGTGGTAGTCAACCATAGACATAATATAAGCATCCTTATATTATGTCTATGTAGTCAACAACCACGTTGCCATGACAACTTGCGTCACTGTTGGTAGGAACTATGGGAACTCCCACCGGGCTTCCTTACTTACACTTCCGTAAAGTTTAGTAGGTGCAACAGGGTAACTGTAGCGTACTGCACGCTACTTAGTTGAGTTTCGTTTAGATTTTATTTCGATTCACTTCAGTTTTATTTATTTTTAAAAATGAGCGAAATTAAACCAGAGGATAAAACAGCAACCGATAAAAATGAAGAGGAACAAGACTGGGAAGCAGCTAAAGCTTTCTTTGAGAGTCTAAAGACAAAAGCACCGAGGCCGGTGAGTTTGTCAATAAACTGTTTTTACTTATCTCTATCATTATGACTTTTAAAGTAGTATGGTTTAAGTATCGGTAATGGTTTTTCTGGGTTCCTCTGTCTGTGTCAGCCCAAACCCCAGAATGCGGTAACCATCGCCGTCTCCTCTCGCACCCTCTTCAACATGGTGGCAGAGAGGAAAATCTTCGTGGATGAAGGAGTGGAGAAGTACGTCGCTTTTCAGGTGGAACATGAAAGCGATCCGTTAAAGCCGGGACCTGCATTCCCTTTTGTAAAGGTAGGCCTGTCGTTCAGGGTGTGGCAAACAGCTGTAACTCCGTTCGTGGATCCTTTTAAGGCATTCATTCCATTTGTAGCTAATACTGGCAACAAGCCATCAGTCATGGTGTTATTGTAACTTTGCCAAACCTGTTATGTTGATGTGACCCGATCATTCAAATACACCAAAAGAATCAAACTCTTTTAGATTTATTGCATTAGGAGTCAGTAACTTATGAGAATCATAGAGCTACAGTCACAACTACTAGAACACTTTTTAGAGTAAGTTTTTAGAGTAAATGCCAAAAGACCGAACAGTCTAACAGGTTTCTACTTTTCAATCTCTGACTCCCATAAAAAGTTTTTTTTTCCTCTTATTGTGTGTTAATAATTGTGCAATTGTTTTCTTGGAATAAATAAGTCCACAATTGAATCTATCTATCTATCTATCTATCTATCTATCTATCTATCTATCTATCTATCTATCTATCTATCTATCTATCTATCTAT
>NW_015112677.1:814236-822849 GCF_001443285.1 Poecilia latipinna | reverse complement strand
ATAGATATTTGTTTATTTAATATTTAATTATATATATTTATATATATTATTTTTTATTAAAGAATCAGTAAACATTATAAATACAATACATATATACATACAATATAAATACATTCATCTTTCTCTCTCTCTCTCTCTCTCTCTCTCTCTCTCTCTATATATATATATATATATATATATATATATATATATATATATATATATATATATATATAAAGGCTTTTTTTTACCTCTATTTTTGTCAGTTGAATTGTAATTCCTCTTTTAAGGCAGGTTCAACATTGAAACAGGTGTCACTTATTGGTTTGACAGTGGCATTATGAAAAAATCTGACTTAATTTTGTTTTCCAGAAGTGGAACATGAGTTGAGTTGAATCTCATCCATCTGTCCATCCATTTGCTCTGCTTCCATAACATATTATTCCTATCTCATATAGGAAATATGTGATTCCAAGACCACTAAAGTCATTTATTTCCACAGTCAGAGCATATATTGTGTAATTTATATAAACGGGAAAGAACGGCAAACCTTTTGTAATACTGCTGTTACCTCATGTGTAACACAATGCCTCAATATCCTTTCTTTTCTTTGAGTTAAGAAGGTCGGATATGTGTTACAGGCCCTCATGAATGTCAACACTCGACTTAGGAACCTTTACCCCGACAGCGAGGAGCTGTTTGACATCGTCTTGATGACTAACAACCACGCTCAAGTCGGCGTGCGCCTGATTAACAGCATTAATCACTACGGTACGCTGCGTTTCTTAACCAAACATTGTTAATCGTTCAGCTCTACAACGCCTCGCTACATCAGCAGGCATAATCAAGAAGAGAACTCGTTAGAGCTGGGGTTTCATTCTTCATGCATATCTAATGTGTTTGATGCTCTTTCAGGTTTGACCATAGAGAGATTCTGTATGACTGGAGGGAAAAGTCCTATAGGTTACCTGAAGGCCTACATGACAAACCTTTACCTCTCAAAAAGTGCAGACAAAGTTACAGAAGCGATAGAGGAAGGTAAGAGGAGATGTCCTTTGATTACAGCCAGAACATTTAACACACAAACTTTTATTTTAAATATTTATTTAATACCGTTACCCTCCATAATTATTTTCACCTCTCATGAAGATGTCCACAAAAAACCAAGATATTATATAAGGGGGGAGGGAAATCCCCTCATGTCACAGCAACATGCACCAAAGTGTAGCATATAGGTATTATCAAATCTCCATAGTAACCATTTGTTATCTCAGCCTTTGTATGCATTTGTAAAGAGCTGCAAGTCGGTTAACAGAAAGGCTGAGCTTTATGGCTCCTCCTGTCTAATCTAAAATTTTAATTTGCATATTCTTAATAAAAATATATCTTTTATCAAATATGGGGTATATTTACTAGTTTCAAATCGTTAAATGTGAGGATTTGCTGCTTTTATCCAAAATGATGCATAACCACAAAGAACCAGGAACTGAAAAGAAAACGAGAAGACACACTGAAGTTTGTGATCATAACATTGCAAAATGTGCAAACATTCAAGCGGTAGGGAAGCTTTTGCGAGTCACTATTATTTTTGGTGAAATCTACTCAGGTGGTTGGTGAAACCTGAAGTTGAGCGTCAGTTCAAACATCTTATAATGAAATATAGGGCTGACATTAGCCTGCGGCAGAAATCCAAGAACAGAACATCCACTTGTCATCATTCTTTTTTAACCGTTTCTTTCCTCCTTGAAGGGATTGCTGCAGCCACCATGTTTATGTCAAGACAGGAGAGCGATCTGAGCGACACTCAGCTGAGAGTGGCGTTTGATGGTGACGCCGTCCTCTTCTCAGACGAGTCGGAGATCATTGTGAAGAAGCATGGCCTCGACACTTTCTTTGAGCATGAGAAAAAGTTTGAGAACAAACCTTTGGCTCAGGTAAAAAGGCGCTGTCGTCTACGTGCAACATCTCTGATGCCTGACAAAAATGAGATCACGTCTTCTTAAAATAACACAAACGCCATGACTCCACACAACATGCCAGCCCAGTGTTCAATTCTTCTACATAGCTTTAAAATGACTTTTGTTGCAGCTTCAACTTTTAAGGGTTTTTCTTCCATTACTCATATTTTCTCTCTTCATCAGTGAAATGTGATATATATCTGAACTTGCACACAGATTTATAACCAGTCTGAATGTGAAGATACAGGTTTGTCAGACTCTTAACTCCTGGAGTTGTGAACCTGTCTAACCTGCTGTAGAGAACCATGCAAAACTGTTCATACCCTGTCATGGTTTAATGGTTTTGCAACAACAAACCTCGATTATACTGAGATTTTATACTGAGACAACGTAGCACATAATTAAGAAGGGGACGCCTTCTACTAATACACTGGTAATCAAAGGTTCTGCAAATAAAAATGCTAAAAGTGTTGCATGCATATGTATTCAGCCCATTTTTACTTGTTAGGCCCTTGAATAAAACCCAGTATGACAATTTGGAGTTGAATTAATTTCATTTCATTTATGTAGTGCAGATTTACTACAAATGTCCTCTGAATGCACTTTCCAAAAAATGATCCATCTTATATACGGTCAACTCAATCAAATAATACAGACCCATTGAAATTAAGCTGTGCTCATATAAAAGAAATTGCAAGGAGTTGATGAGAACAGTAACTTTTATCTTTTACTTCAACACAGGTCATGGTTGATGGGATGATTAATGGAGCTAAAGTTTGAACTGCACCTTCAAGTAGGACAAACAAAAACATATGGCCATATTCCCATATTCATGTGTCAGAATGGCCCAGTCAAAGGACCGACGTAAAGCCAATTGAAAATTTTGTGAACACTTAAAAATCACAGTATTGAATCGGGTATGAATGCAGTTGCAGGCAGCACTTTTCAGATTTTGTTTGTAAAATAATAAAAAAAAAATATATAATTTTCCTGCCACTTCACAATTGATCAATACTTCATGTTTGGGCATCATTATAAAATCCCAATAAAAATTTAAGTTTGTGGTTTTAATATATATATATAAAAAAAAGTTTAAGAGGAATGAATTCTTAGCTTTTTTAATACATATGTTGTCACACTACTCATTTTACGGGACATTAACCCGGTTCTGTGCTTCACACAGGGTCCATTAAAGTGCTTCCTGGAGGCCCTTGGTAAGCTCCAGAGAAAATTTTATGCCAAGAACGAGCGTCTGAATTGCCCGATCAGAACCTTCCTGGTCACAGCCCGCAGCGCAGCCAGCTCCGGCGCGCGAGTCCTGAAGACCCTCCGCAGCTGGGGCCTGGAGATCGACGAGGCCCTCTTTCTGGCCGGGGCTCCCAAGGGCCCTCTGTTGCAAAAAATCAGACCTCACATCTTCTTCGACGACCAGATGTTCCACATTGAGGGGGCCAATGAGCTGGGAACCATATCTGCACATGTGCCTTATGGAATTGGACAGAAGTACAACAAGGGGAAGCTCATCGAGGAGCCCAAAAAAGAAGAGTAATTTGCAAGTGACATACACTACACTAATTTATCTCCATAGGACGAGATTTGCTCCAAATTAATCATGTTTTAAAGAAGCAGTATTATGTATTTTACAGGCACATAGGGGCATTTTCTAGCACCATCAAGTAACTATGTCACCTTCAGTTGTTATAAAAAGGCTGTATATGTAAAATATCACAATATAATGCTTTAAAATTGAGGCTTTATTTCTTTAAGAAACTCCTTGCCCTTTCCGAGACTCCGCCTTCAGCACGTCATCACAACAACGTGTGTTGCACTGAGAAGTAGCTCATACCATGAGCTCAGCAGATGCGCAGCTCTTCTAGGTGTTTGCTAATTGCTGCTGCCGCTAGTTTGGAGGAGCTGAGAGGTAAAGATGTGACTTGGTGTGAGCAAGCGTTTTGCAAACCCAAACGGCTGCCAGCGGAGGTTAAAGGATTTCTCAAACATGCATGAAAGAATCAAAGCTGCACCCCAGTTATGTTTCCAATGAGGGAATAACATTATAGCATGAAGTAAAGCTCAAAAAAGTCTATTTTTACACAATACTGCCACTTTAAAAGTGCCAAACTAAAGAAAACGTTAGAATTTAGTTTATTAAAGGATTTTGCAATATGTATGGTGAGAATATAATATCTGCCAAAATGTATTTTCACAGATAGATTTACCTTATGCAATCCACATTTTTTCCCTTTTTAATTCTAGACAGAAAAAAATCTATTGTTACCTTTTTTCTGCATCTGCTTCCTTTTTAAAAGCTCAGTCAGGAATAAATACATTTTTAATAAAGTTTACATCATTTTTATTTATTCCTCTTTGTGCCGTGTTTGTATTTTTCCTTGACCTTGAACACGTAACGGTCCACTCTCTCCTGTTTGGTAAAAATTGCCCGATCCATCATTTTTAGGCAACGTTCTTGCACCTTTATAGAACGCATATATATTTTAAAACATTTCTGCCAGGGTAGAAATGCTGTGGCTTAAAGGGACACTGATGCTGCCTTTTATGTTTTTCTTCTTGCTGGATGTTGACATAAAATTCTATTGTTTTGATGCTTTTCTTATGTTCAAGTTTATTTGTAACATAGGACCAAACTACTTGTGTTAGTTTTCGAACGCTACAGAATTATGCACGTCGGTATTTTCCAAATGCTGGAAATATCTGTATTTGTCACTTGTTTTGTGCCGTTCAACTTTTCTATCTATAGCTACTTTCACACGGACTCTGTGAAAGTAGAGCCTGTGTGAAAGTTTTGCATTGTCAGATTGTATTGAGCTCTGAGCATGCAGTCGGGTTAATAAAGTAATGTAGATCAATCTTGTTTATTGGTGTTTGGGGTAAGCACTAAATTAGTAAGCATTTTTAAGCATTTTGATAAAATCTATTTTTAGTCTATATTGTACTCCGTTTACATATTGAAATAAGAATATGAAAACAAAAAAAAGTGCATTTTTTTTATTTTTTTTTTTAAAGAATAAAAATATTTTCTGTTCCAAAAGCATTGATTGTGCTTCTTTGTGCTGCTGCATTTATAACTTTAGGTTAGTTCATTTGTGTATGTTTTTTTTTTTCTTTTTTTTTTTTTGCCCTTATTAAATGAAATAATCGTTTGACATAATATTTTATATTAAAATAGATTTGATGTCCTGATGTTTAAGTGTAGTAAATTAGAAAAAACATAAGACACTTAAGGGGTAAATAAATTTAAACTACTGTACAAAGATGTTTTATTTTGATTTCTTTACTTTTATTGTAATTAGATTCTAAACAATTAATATAAATATTGTCTTATATGACAGGTTTTAAATACTCGTACTGTAGTTGAAGCTGCCGCAAATAAGAAAGCAAATTTGGAGCAAATCTTAGACATTTTCTCCTCTCTTATACATAGAAAATTGGAAGCAAGCAGTGAAAGTTTTAGCTGAAATCTTTAAGAGACTCCTGACTGTTTTTCCTGTCCTGGCTTAATGCTGCCAGTAGGCTTTCTGAAGAGTTTTACAAGACATAAACTCATCTAAGTAGAATGGATCAGTGAAGAAAAAAATATTGGCTGCAGGAAGGAGGAGTCTTCTCGATATGTTATGGCACAATGAGAAGTCCAAAGACAGGAAAGACACATTTAATTTACGTAATAATCCTATTAAAAAGCGAAACATTTTTTGTACTACCTTTATAGGTTATTTTTACCCCAAGATATAACATATAGTCTTGAAGCATCATTATTCAAAGAAAAGTTCAGCTAGACATTGTCTTTTAGGGATGTTTTTTTTAAGTTTGGTGGCTTGAAGAAAAAAAAAGTACATGTAAATAGTTTAAATCTACTTTGTATCATCTATAAAAAATGGTTCAAGTGTCTGTGCCCCCATTGAGGAAAACATCAACAGCTTCTATGTATCTGAATGTTTTAAAGCTAAATTCCTACCACTAGTTGTGTGTATCTTGACTCACCAGTAGGTGGCGGTGTGTAGCTACAGTTCTCTCCACTTTTACTCCTTCTGATCTCACGTCCTCAGGTTTGGTACAACTGGTTGTTTGTCATTTCACCGGTAGATGGCGCCGTATGACTACTTTTATCTTTGCTCCCACGTTGTTTTAGTCACATACTACACGTAACCTAATTCAACAATGTGCAATGCCAACTATTAGATAACCAGAGGGAAACGATAATAATAGTAATAAAAACGAAACAGTTATTGCATGCTCCGGGGAATATTGTTCTTTTTTAACATTATTGAACTCATTCTGGAGGTGGCATCATGATGCTGTGTTGCAGAGACAGGAACGTAAAAAGCTTTATTGTTTTAAAAGAGAAGAAAGAAAACTCTAATATTAGTTTCTTCACTTCAAAACAGTTTCTTCATCTGGTTGTATTATGCCGTCTCGCCAATAGATGGCACTAGGTAGCAGCAATTGCTCCCATTTTTGTTTCCCCCCTCACATCCTCCTCTTTGACAGAACGTCATTTGCTTGATAAATTTATTTCAAATAATCCAATTCAGTATTCTCCAATGCATTTGAGCAGTTGATCTTATCTGTATTCTTGATGCTTTTGTTTACCTTGTGCTGCAGAAGACTGTCATGTTGTATGTGTGTGATTTTATTAGCCGTGAAGAGATGCTCCTGCTTAATTAACAGGCATCACACAGAGAAAAGAAGAAAACCCACAAGGAATATTTGCATTTTCTGAACTACAGCAAGGAACTATTAACACAAAAATCACTTCTAACAGTTTTTGCATGCTTTGAGGAATATTTTCTTTCTTTTTTTTTCAGTTTTAATCTAACTCCTTCTAGGCTCATTTTGCTGCCTCATTAATATCCCTGCCAAGTGCAGCAAGGGCAATACAACACAAATAACTTCTTCTCACTGAACATTAAGGTCTAATTGGAAGTTAATGAGCTGTCCTTCGGTTGCTGAAAGAGAATCTGGAGATTAGCTCTAGGCTCCATGTTTGATGTGAGTTATTTGTAACTAGAAATATGATTGTAAAGATCAGTTAAGGAGTATTTCATTTTTGCAATTTGAGAGTAAAGCAGTGACATACAGGTGATTAGTATGTGAGTATTTGCAGGTAAATGAATAGGGGGGGGAAGGAAAACACCTTGGGATGTATAAGTGTATTTTCTTTTTATCATCATGTGCTTTGAAGTCCTGCACTCACTTTTATGCATGCGTGTTTAATTTTGTATTTATAAATAAACACATTTCTCGCATCTTCCCTGTTAAAACCTTGTGCAGAAGTTTTCCTTTTTAAATAGTAGCTATTAGCTTATTTTTTGTTTGTAAATGTGTGATATCACCTCAGGGAGTTCATGAGATGCAGAACAGGCTGTTGTTGCAAGTTTTATTAACAGAATGTGCAACAATGTGGAAAAGGTGTGACATCTAACAGCAAGACATCTGTAGTAAGAAACATGAAGATTGGGTGCATCCTTTAGCATTATCATAAACTGAGGTAATGCATCATATTTAATCCAGTTGTGTGAAACTTGTCAAATCTGACCTTTTTTTAAGTAACTACACCTATCGAATGATGAGGACGTTGGATTTCTGGCTTGTTTTCCATCATGTTTTTCTCTCCGAGTTTCTGCTACCGACTTGCTCATCTAGTCAGCGGAGCATCTCTGCATCAAGCCTGTCAGGCTGCAGAGCGCGTGCACTGCTGCACGCTGCGACCAGCCTACTGTTCCCATGGATACTCGCTGCTGACACCACCAGAACTGTGTAGGCTCGTTGAAGATATAATTAATAACAAAGGATTAGAGGCAAAGGTAGCATGGGGCTCAGTATAAGAAACCTCATCATACAGTTACTATAATTGGCACCCTTTGTGTGTGTGCGTGTGTGCGTGTGTGCGTGTGTGTGGATGCCACAGGAAAAGTTAGAGGAAAATAACCATGCACTGACTCTCTGCTGCATTTATCTTCTTGACAAGCAATTTGCTCTAAATATGTTTTCTTGGTTGGTGTTTCAGAATGTTTTCTGAAAGTAATTTATTTGGAGCATCAGAAACACGTCGGTGCCTTAATGCCCAAACTGAATATGCGAGGGTCAGTCACTTAGCATAATTAAGTGGCTCTATATCCAGTTCTAAGATACTCTTATTTGTGTCTCAAATGAAGTACACCCAATTTAAGATGCATTAGCGTAAAACAAAAGAAAACATTACATTTCATTGTTGTGTTTTCCTGAATGAACATAGAGTGACTAATGAGACATACAATAGAAGGATTATACTGAAGCAGTTGCTAAAAAGTAAAGGAAAGGTGCAGACGAAATGCTTGTTTTTTTTTTTAGATTGACGATGCGCTTGGTGATGTATGTGTTTGGGAACAGCGTGGCTTATTTTAAAGCTTGTTTGGTCAGGAGGCGCATGCAAACATCCTGCCTCGTAGAAGTTCAGATGGTAACTGGCTTTACTTGCAAAAGTCTTTTATGTATATTGAACATTTTTTGCATCTTGTTTACGCAACAACCAGAAACTAAACTACCATGCTTTTTGTTTAAAAAAAAAAAAAAAAAAAAAAAAAATAAAATATGGGGAATTTAAATTTTTCATGGTTTTCAAGGGTTTTGGAAATAATTCCCTTTGCTCTGACATCCCTTAACACAATCCAGTGCAACC
>NW_015112677.1:788534-811079 GCF_001443285.1 Poecilia latipinna | reverse complement strand
TTTTTTTTTTAAAAAAAAAAAAAAAAAAAAAAAAAAATCAGATATGTGGAAGTTTAATGTTTCATGGTTTTCAAAGGTTTTTGGAAATAATTCCCTTTGCTCTGACATCCCTTAACACAATCCAGTGCAACCAGTTTCCATCACAAGTCGCTTAAGGGCCACCGTCCACTCATGACACAAAGAGGAATTTTACTGTTGCAAAAAAAGCCAAACAGGGGTATTTATTGGAATTTGCTAAAAGCCAGATGCTCTGGTTAGCCAGAGCTCAACTTTCTGAGAAAGAAAAATCAAGATATAACACTTCACATCACACACCCAAAACTCAAAGTGAAACAAAATAGTGGCAGAGTCATCATCGGTGGACGTTTATTGGCATGCTTTATATCTAATCCTGCTCAATCTTGGGTTTAGGTTGCCCTGACCTAAATCCAATAAGGAATCAGTGGCAAAACTAGAAAATGTATTTTTTGCATATGCTTTCAACTCAGTCTGACTGAGTTTTTTAATACTTTGAAAAGGAGAATGGTATCTTAAATCGTACAAATCTAGTAGAATATTGATCATAAAAGCAGAAATGAGGCCCATGGTAACTTTGGAGGAGCAGCAGAGGTTCATAACTGTGGTGAGAGAACATTGACAGGAGAGCCATTAGTCATCCACTCTTTGAATGTTGCCTTTACTGAGCAGTGGCAAAAAGAAAGCCTTAAGAAGACCAGCTTGTATGTATGTGGTTTTCAGAGCAAACACAACGAGGCACTCTGGTTAGATGACTGTGTGATCCAAAACTCCAGAGCAAAAGTGGAGCAGAGTGTGCAAAAAAAAAACAAAACAAAAAAAAAAAACACATGAAGCTGAAATGGAGCAGGTTAGGGTTAAACCTTGCAGCAGGTTGCCCCTAAATAAACAGCTAGAGCCACAATGGATTGGTTTCATCAAACCAAGGCAACAAATTGTACATAACTCTGCTATTAGGCTGTCAAAAACCGTGAAATGGTTAAACCTTTCTTCTAAAACGTCTCGCCAACACATTTTCAGGAATATAAAGAAGTAATTCATCAACTGATTAATTCTGCTTCATATGCTCATGCTGCTGGGTATTTTTAACTTAAGACCGCTGGCAGGGTAACAAAGTGCAGAATTTGTGAAGTGGAGGAGGAGAGTGTGAAATCTAAGACCTTAAACTTTGCTTGAAAAAACCTAAAATCGAAACATTGTTCTCACTTTCCTGCCTCGTGTTACCGGAGTTGGATTCTCTGCTGCAGATTGCTCATTTCCCCCAAAACTCTCCGAGCTGTGAAGACGGTTAACGCTCATGGTAACAGCTCAGTTAATCTGCTGCACGATGCTGCACCCACCATTTGTTGTGAGACTCAGTTGTTGGAGCGCTGTAAGTGATGTGACAGGCTCTGTTGACTGAACACTGTGCTATGATAATGACATGTATTGAGGTCAGCTGTTCCCCTCCTCTGTATCCTATAGACACATCATCTGTGCATTGACTTCAAACTCATCTGCTTTGTAGCTGATTGAGACGTTGCGAAAAAATACAAAAATAAATAAATAATACGAATAAGTTTACATTCCTGTCGTCTCCTGTCAGATACAGAACTTGTCAAGATTAAACCATACAATGATTTCTCTGTGTGGTGGTGATGGCACAGGCGACAGTCAAGTAGCTACAGGTTCTCCTCCCTTTTGCCGTTTATGTGCTTCTGTAATTGCTGTCTCGCTAATATTATTGCACATCCAAAAGTATTTTATGTGGAAACTTTATCCTCACACTCACAGAGAGCGCTGGCTTTCATTCAATTTGGCCAGTTCTCATTTGATTTGCACAGCGTGACCGTCTGAAAGCCAAGCGACGGGTCCGGAGGCATCGGGGAGGGGTCTCGGCACGAGATGGATTAGTGACGCCACGTCGACACTCTGTTCTTATCTCAGGTTTTTCCGCCAACACACCTGTTAGCCATAATTGATGGAAACAAGGCCCAGTTGGTGCGTAAGCCCCCCCCCCCCCCCCTTCGCATCCGGCATGCAGATGTGAAAATGAGAACAGGTTAAGTGACTCTCAGGAGAGGCTTCCAGCAATCTGAAATCAATCACGCCGTTCGTGTTCCCGAAGAAGGCTGATTGGGCTTCCCGATGTTCTCCGCTGAGCTATTAATTCACTGACACGAAATGTCAGCTTGCATTGAAAAAAAAAAAAAAAAAAAAAAAAATTTAAAGGGGAGGAAAGGAAATAAAAGATTCCTTTGCGTTCCTATTCTAAAAAATGCATATATATTCCTGGCATACCTTTTGTCTCTGTCAGACAGTGGCTTGCACTAGCAGTCAGCAGTTGAACTTTTTCACATTTGTCACATCAACACCTTCAACATCAATGTTTTTTTTTTTTTTGTTTTTTTTTTTGAGAATTTTATGTGACAGACCAACACAAAGTAGTGTATACTCATAGAGGGGAAAGGATATACTGGCTTTTATTTTTTTTTTAACTCAGAAAATTCAGAGAAATATTTTCAAGCATTTGCATTCAGCTTTCTTTACTCTGATACCCATAAATAAAATCTATTCCAACCAAATGTTCTCAACAGCTAATCGCCACGTGTGCATTGGGGTCCCAACCTAATCGTGTTTCAATCGTCACGATTTTTCTATGGTATGTAATTACAAATTATTCACGGAAAAATCGTCCATTTATGATATTTGGAACACCGTATCTATAAGATTCCTACAAAAATGCCATCTGAAAATACCTGAAATACTTCCTCCCAATGCTACTTGGGGTTGGCTGTACACCAAAGAAAGTAGATAATATTAAAACGGCTTGGCTTCAAGATTGTGCTAAGGCGGTTTCTTAATGGTTAATAGAGTATATTTGGGGGTTTAACAATTAAAATTGGCAGTTGCATGCATTTCCAAAAACCTGGTCTATATGGAACAACAATAAAGCCACTGTTTAAGATAACCCCATAAAAAGTGTCCACCACAGTAAAGGTGGAGTAAACGTTATCTGGTCAGGTGGCGCATCACCCTAAAAACACCATCCGCAACACAAAACACAGTGGGGGCGACGTCATGTGGAGGAACTGCTTTTCTTCAGCATGGGTCACAGTGGAAAATCCTGCTTAAAAACCTGCTTAAAAAACATGGTAGAGCAAATAAAAGACTTTGGCCTAATTGAGAATCTGGGGCAAGCATTGAAAACTGCTGGTCATAAATGTTTTCAATCACATCTCTGATCTTTTGTTTAAGAGGATCAAAATGTACAAAGCTGGCAGAGAAACTTGCAGTTGAACTTGGAGCAAATTTGGTTCTCTGCGCGTTAACTCAGGCTGAAAACAGATGCACACATCACAGAGTTTCGTTTGCAAAACCTGTTAAAAACACACATCATTTTCCTATTTGTTTTTGCTCTATTACTCAAAATCCCACTAAAATATATTAATGTTAGTGAATAAGTTCTCAAACCGATGTGCGAACCGCACGTTTGTGCAGTCGGACTCCTCATTTCTAAGAAGAACCGTGTGTACCTTCCTGTCCATTCAGCGTGTAGCAGGAGGCTGTGAGGACAGACCGGGGAGCAGAGACGACACATTCTGCCATAGTAACAGCTGACAGCTGAGCAGCACACAGTCATACTACTTCATAGCCGGAGCTGATCCGATTTGGCATTTAGTGTGCTCTGCAGCTTTAGCTAGAGGTGCAGAACGTGGCCCACGCTTGGGTTCCGACCAGCCCGTGGAGCCACACTACCGGCCTCTGAGGGGAAAGCAAAGCGCAACCACCAAGCAGGCGAGCATCACCAATTATCTCCACCTCTTCGCTTGCAGCAGGAATCCATTTCAGCACCATTACCTCTGGGCAGCCACGGGCTGACAGTCTCTCCCGTCAGGGTGATACCTCTAAATTGGCTCCCACCCCTCTCCTCCTCCTGAGATTGAAAAGAGATTATTAAAGACATTCATCATAAAAGCAGCGCGAGCCTGTCTGGAAAGTGGGGGAAATGGTGAAAAATGGGAGCACGACGCAGCGCGCTGGGAGAAGGAGGAGAAACGGCAGTGGGAACGAGGGGAAGGGATATAGAGACACGAGTGAGCGGAAGGCTTGGCGCTTCTCCGTAGTGCCAGACAGGGAGGTCCCAGGGGTGAGTCGGACGGACTGGTGCAGTATGCAGGGTGTGGGGCCCAATCTGAGGCAGCGCATGCGCACAACGGGGCCCCGAGCCGCGGCTTAAACCCCCACATATTGGATGCAGAGCTAATGATACCCCTGGAGACCGAAAGGGTCCAACTCCTAACATGGCGAGATGTGCTGTATGGTACATTGTCCCCGTCTGATCCAGGTCGTTCTCGCGGGAAAAGTCTGTGTGAAAGCAGGACCATCTGAAGGCACGCTGCTCGATTTAACACCAACACGTCACATTTGAGAATAATCATCTGGAAAATCAACACACTAAAGAAGACCAAGAAGTTGGAACAGAGTTCCTCTCCCTTGTGTTCAACTTATTAAATTTCCACCCCACTATACTGAACATACACTTTGAGTTGCGGGCTCACTTTGAGACTCCCAGGCCCCCGCTCAGTGCGTGTGGTATTTTATTTCTGTCATGCAGCCGCGGCTCACTTGCCAATCCCGGTCTCTCGCTCCTCTCCCCCCAGCCAGGCAGACTAAGAGAGGTGTTATTGATGCAGTTATGCAACCACCTGAATATTGATGAACACTAAAGCGACACTATGCCCATATGAATACGTGTTGGTTGGAATACGGGCTCCATCACAGGAGAAGCTGTCTTCATGGTGCGGAGTGATACGCGGCAGCCAGAAAGTGATTGAATTTGGAGTTGCGAGGAATAATCGGTAATGTGATGTAATGTTGTAGAGCAAATGTAACAGCGGTCATGCTTTCCAAGCTCAGTCAATATACACTTTGCATTCAATTCGCGTCAGAACATTAATTTACAGCGCTGAGAAGACAACAGGATGAGAAGATAACCATATAGGAACTCCATAATTAGGCATATTAGAAGCTAAAATTGTGATTAAAGTGATTAGAATATTACCTATGAAGTTAATATTGTATTTGAAATCTTGTTTATTTTAAAACGTCACATTTATTGTGTTAAAATATCAATTTCATCAGATGTGAGAAAAAAAACAAAAAACAGGCTTTGATAAATATTTTCCCTCATCCTGTACAATTATAGTAAACAAATTTACTGGAGCAAAAGGAATAGAAATCTCCAATAACTCCTGCTGCATAAATGCAGCACACTCCTAACCTAACACTTTCCTGAAGCACTTTCTGATTCAGTTTCAGTCTTCTTGAGTTCACACCCCCAATCAATTATAGCAAATTTGATTAACCCAAATTAAAATTCTGCTGTCCTTGCAGGACTTTTTTCAAATACTTCATTAATTTTCTCATTAGCATATTTCAGCAAAAGCTGTAAAGGATAAAAAAAAAAAGACATTACTGTTAAAATCAGTCAGGAGAAGAGGATCATTTCCACAGCAGTGTACAGTGGGTGCCATATTTGGGACCAGATTGATGTTAGCAATATCAGGCATTTCCTCAATACTGATCAAAAGGTGAGAATGAAACTGGTGAGCGAGACGGTAGGGATGCTGAGAGTGACTCTGAAGAAGCAATCATGTGACAAAAAGCTCCCGTGTTCCCGATTTGTCCAGACAAACAAGAACGACTGCAAGATTAAATTTATTTCTTTCAAAGAAAACATCCAGGACTGGCAAAGATCCCCTTGAGGGAAAATGTTTTCTGATTTTATCAAATATAACAAACTTTGGCCCATAGTTTCATTAACTAGTTGGCACACCCATTGCACTGAACCTCACTGAAAGAACAAATATGATAAACGGCGGTGGCAGCATCATACTCTGGGGATTCTTTCTCTGTCGAGTTAGGTTTGGTTTAAGATTGACAAAGTTATTCTTGGAAAAACCAGTCAGTTTTGGTTCAACACCGTCATCCATCCGTCTTCTAGAAAGCTCAACATGAAGAGGACCTTCATTTTTCAGCATCACAGTAAGTTCAAATTTAGCAAAATCCAAAATGATTCATATTCCTGGCAGATTTAGAGTTACAATTATTCTTACTTCATCAAGAAATGTTAGATATTCATCAGAAGAAATTAAAACAACGTAAACAAAGTCCCCATTAAAAAACTAATTTACTTTTTAAGAGAAATTGTATTTTTATTTTCTTCAATTATCCTACCCATTTGCACACTTCTTATTTCTACCTTTAACTTGCTGCTGTTACACTTGAATTTCTCCACTGTGCATGCATGGGAACTCTCCAGACACTCCTCTGCTTCCTCCCGTTGTCCAAAAACATGACTGTTAAGTTGAATGGCTAAACGATGGGAGTGAGAAAGAGTGTGTGTGTGTGTGCGTGTGTGTGTGTGTGTATGTGTGTGTGTGTGTAGCTGTGTGTGTTACATGTCTCGTGTTGTCATGTTGACCAGGGATGTACCACACCTCTGGCCCAGTGACCTTACACGGATAAGTAGTCGCAATTGATGGATGTTGAAAAGCAGTTATTCCGTTCTAATTAACTAAAAAAAATAATTAAAAAAAAAAAAAACTTCACTGGCATCAGAGCAAACACACACTTCCCTCTGTATTCATTCTGTGCTGCTCCTTCAGTTTCTCTCAGCACTTAGACTCCTGCTTCTTGCAGCTGCTGGTTCCTATTCTACAATCACTCTTCTCATACATACTCCCTTTCTGCTTTTCTGTTTGTTTAGATCCTTCCATCATGCTGCTGCTTGTTTAGGTAATTTTCCCTGTGTTCAACTTGAGATCTCATTTAGGAAGGGAGTTTCTTCACTGCCAGTAAAGACTTCAGTTGACTGCATCCTGTCTCCTTTCTGCTATTGGATCCTTCACAAACACATTTATGACACGGGGAGGATAAAAAGGGGGACGCTGGGCAGCAATGCATAATGCACTTCTTACATTATTTTATTCTAATTGAGCCTGTTATTGAGGGTGCACTCTAAGTTTCATACAAATTATTTTTGTAAGTTATGGCATGGATATGGGATGATAATACTTATGATAGTTGCATTTTTAAAACACAGGATTTACACAATACTTAAAGCAAATATTTATAGCAGGATCTGTTTCATTTTTTAATGTTTAGATTTTTTTTATTATTCGTTTGTGTTTTCATTATGTTCATTAGATCTTTCCTTAATCCGTTTCTGTTCCTCTGCGTTTATTATTGTTCAACGGGTGTTGCCGTATCTGCTCATGTCTTTGTGTTCAGTTTTCTTGTTCATTCTTATGTTCTATTCTTTGCGTAATTGTGTTTTAGTTCTTTTAGATCAGTTTTGTTCTTTGCCCCCTCATTTTACAGTTTCTTTGAGTGTCAGTGCAACCCCTTGGTGTTAATCATTCTCCCTCCCTCAGCCTGCCAGTTTTTCTTCCTTCCACATCTGTTCACAGTCACCTGATTTCCTCACCTGAATCCAGTCATTCTCAACTTATTGCTGCTTTCTCCCATTCCTATGTCCATTTATCCTGCTGGCTCTCTTGTACTTCCATTATTATTATTATTATTATTATTATTATTATTATTATTATTATTATTATTATTATTATTATTATTATTATTATAGCTCTTTAAAAAATGAACAAGTAAACAAAAACACAGTTTACATATTTGCTAGAAAATAAAAATAATCACATTTTTGAAAGATCTGTATATGTCCACACTGGTGATTTTTGATTTGTTTTATTTTTGATTTTTGTTTCTTTTAATCTGTTGATTGATAATTATGTTGAGGTGTAAATAATTTTCAGCAGCTCCTTAATGTCCTATGCTCCATTTCTTAACCCTTAGTGTAACTGGTAAACTATTTTATGCTGGCACTAGTGCCAGCATAAAATTTAACATAAATTGCTCTTGCATCCAAAGGACAACTGTAAAATTGTAAAACTCTATTTGAAACATCATGATGCAAATCTTAAAAATTATTCCCAGGGATGTTTTTCTTTTTTTTTTTAATGAGAGATATCGACGAGGGCACTCTATGACTCAATGAGCCTTTCCATTAGTCTGTGTGCATATATGCGTGTCTGATGCCATGTGCACTGTAGGATCAATGCTTGTCTGGGTTCACTGACCTGGAAAACGCTGAAAAGGGTTTGTTCAGTTATTGATAAACAGTCTAATTAAAAGTAGCATCGCTCACTTGGAAAAAAAAAAAATTGCATGGATGCTCAAGAAAAGATAACCTGAAACTTCTTCTTGAACTTCGGCTTTCATTTTAGTTTAGTAGGGACTTAAAAATATGACTGTCCTTGCCTGAGATAGCAGGGGGTTGGCCTGGCACTGAAGGACGCCATCTGTTCAGCCTAGAGTGAAATGCATTGGGCCACTTTTAGGTCAGGCTTGCACAATAGTGAAACCAGATTAGGGTAGAACTCTAAAATTCGAGCAATCCACTGAACCGTGTGTCACCTGATTGTTAGATTTAAATAGAGGACACATCAGTTAAGACCACAGTCGAGCTAATGCATGGAACCGGTCACAGACTACCAGGGAGTCATGGCTAAGCTGGACCAGGAGTCACTGCAATCCTGGGCCTCTTCTAGCACAATATTCAGTGATGATAGGGTTTCTGTGAAGGGCATGATAGGCCAGTCGTCCAACCACTTCTCCACCAGCCAATCGTCAAGCCCCACTGCCCCCAGCAGCAGTCCAGCAGGCAGTGGCAGCAGCGAGGACACATGCAGTCTGCACAGCTGGAGCTCAGGAGTTACCTGCCTGTTGCACAGCTCTATCAAGAAACAGAGCCACGAAGCTTTTCAAGCTCGACTCAGAGGGGAGAGAGGGTGGAGAGAGTTTACTGTAGCTCCATCCAGTGGAAGAGATCATCCACAGGCTGAGGAGGGAGAGGGCTGCTGCCACAAACAACTACACCTTGGGAGGGGGTGTACACAAACTGTGAGATCAGAGACGGTGGTGAAGGAGAGGATCAAAGCCAAGTGGAAGTTTTCGCAATTCCTGGATGAGGTAACGTCCAACGTGCTGAACCGAAACAGCTTGCAGGCATTTGGGAAACTAGTGCCTCCATCTGGAGTCATCCCCACATTCCCAAATCTGCCCAAAGACAGGAAGCAAGTGGTGAGCCCCAGGCTGCCCCACTCAATGGCCCAGGAGCAAAACCCTTCAGCTGAGCAGAAAACCTCAGGAGATGAGACTTCCCTCGACTCGTCACAGAAAATGTATCTGGAGACGGACATTGACTCCGTCCGGAGGGACGACAGTCTCCAGAACCTGGAGATGAAAGCGGAGTCGCCACCTCTGCTGGTGATCGACGATAAAACTTTGTTTCCGCCTCCCCCGGAGTTTTGTCAAGGGTATAAGATGAAGATTCCTGTTCTGGAGCTTCGTCACGATTTCCCGAGATGCCCCTACAGATCCATCTCTCTGCCCAGGGGCATCAACATGGTGAGTGATGAAACTCATCCCAGTCTTTAATGAAGGGAAGGCCTCTGAACATGTCATTAGCAGAGGAAATTGTCTCCCATGAAGTTTAAAGTGATGTCTGAATTAATTAACGCTTTTAATGATACGAAGTGACCGTTCTTCATTTTTATGGGGGTTCTCTGCTCTAATATAAAGCTTGGAATAATATACAGCAAAATGCACAGAGCACAGCCTGCAACAGAGCGAGAGGTAAATAAATGAAACAATAAATTAGTAAAACAAATAGATACACACTTTTAATGGAGAAAATCCTGCTGTTTGCATACATGAGCGTTGTGTTATTTCTCCCACATTGTCTTGCAAACCTTTATTTATCCCTTCGAACTTTTTTCCCATGTTTTGAGTTTTAAGCTTCAAACATAAGTGCAGATGATAGGATTTTATGTGTCAGACTAACAAAAAGTACATTTTAGGGAAAGAAGAGCGGAGTTCAAAGTCAATCAGTGAGTCAAAGAAGAATTCAAGTCTTGTCCATAGTCCTCGTTCTGATTTAGGTCTGTACTGTGACTAGGCTATGAATATTCTTGACCTAAAACATTGAATTGTAGCACTGCCTGTTTGACAATCCAAGTCTCAAGACTTTTGCTACTTTTCTTCAAGGTTTGTGGTAAAGTACAAGCATGACTTCTCTCTCTTAATGATGTCTTTCTTCTTGGTTAGCAGAAAGGCCACATTTGTGGATTGCGTGACCAATGGCTGTCTATAGTCTACTATTCCTCAGCTGGATTTTTTCACTGGATTTTATTCTGGAGTTTAAAAGTAAAAAAAGTACAAATGGACATGACCCTTTTTAGAGTTATATTTGTGTAATAATTTGGAATATATACATCTCTCTCTCTATTTATATTTTTTAAATTATAGTTTTGGAGCTCCATTTGCTGCTTTGGCCTGAAGTGATTATTACACAGCAGCATTTTTAGAAGGACATTAGCAAGTTTTACATTACACCACTTCACGGATGCAAAAATAAGCTGTCATCAACACACAAACACCTTTTACACATTTTATTTTGCTGCCCCACCAACAAGCATTACTCTTTGATTTGTTTTGCTTTGAGCTCTGTTTTCAACCTTCAACACATCATTTAATTAATAGTTTTATGCAGCTGCTAATAGGGCTTCTCTCTTCTGCTGTTTGGCACTTTGTACAGTTTTTTTTTTTTTTTGAAGCTTTCATTATTGCCTTTCTTGCCAGTAGCAGATTCTTGGCGAAAATGAAAACTGCCCTAGTACGTGTGAGAGTAAAAAAAATATAATAATCCTAAAATCTTCATGCATCTGAAAGGGCCTTACACTGTTCTCGTCAGGTTTTATGTACATTAACTTTTGATACGTTTCCAAAAACGAATACCTAGAATGACAAATGCATTTAATTACAGTGTTAAGACCCAGTACTCTCTCTGGACATAAAATACGTTATCTTTAATGTGCTGTATGTGCAGCTAAGCTAATTCTGTTTCATAAAAACTGGATCAAAATGCAGCCATCCTGCAGAAGCAAAGTGCTCTCTTTTAAACTGCTTAGAAAGAGAAAGTGTCACTCAAGGTGTTGACTTGGTCTTTGCCTTGGTACGTCAGTTTCTCGAGTCAAACAGTGTGATATTGTCATAAAAAAAAAAAATACATCTAGTAGCTGCCAGAAAATAAACTAAAATGGAATATTATAAGAAAATCACAACGTGCTCAGACTTGAAAATGAATCTGTAAATCCATTAGAAGGGTTTCATGTATTGGAATTATTAAAACTGCTTTGAAAGAGTTAAATCTAAACAACTTGTGCAAAGCAGTCATTTAGAGTCTGCTAAACGGCGTGTGAAGAAAAGTCACTTTAATATTTCTACTAAAGTTGCACAACTGCACTGAAAATCTGACATTTGAATACATTTGTCTCAGTTCTTGACAACATGCATCTAATTCTTGCAAATAAAATGAGGCACAAATACCTTTTTCTTCTTGCCACTCTTCAAAATGGGAAAGACAAGTGAATTTGCTCTCAAAAATAATCAGGATCAGGACTTTTAGGTTTCTTATTGGATTAACAGTTTTCATATTTACCATTTGTTTACTTCTAATTTGGTAGGAAAACAAATTGATTATTCTTCTAACGTTAAAACATAAAACAATCCTTGCATATTGTTATATTTGGTTATAGTAAACTAACAAAGTTCTGCATATGTTCTTATAACATCAGTTCTATATGTAGATAAAGGTCTTATCCAACAATTATAGCGTTATTTGGTCACACACTGGATATAAAATTTGTGAAAATCCCCCCAAAAAATTATGTTTTCAGAAAACCTGAAGAAACGTTACACAAAAATGCTGTAAATAATAAAAAAAATCCTGCATGAGTACAAAAAACAGGCAGGTTCCAACTTAAAAGTGTTTAAAACCATCAGTGTTGTGTTTCCATCTGTCTGCAGAAACGTGGTCAGACCTAAATTTAGCTCAAATAATAGTAAACAGGTACAGTTGATGTTAGACATCGAGCTCCCCTGCAGCTCCGCTGGTCAACCAGGTGAGACAGGGCTGCTCAGTGTTGACCATTACATCGTTCGATGGAGGAGCTCATTGGGATTCTCCACCCAAAGCAATCTGAACAGAACAATGCGCTCCTCCACCAACTCAGCCCACTCGCTCCTGTTTGTTTCGTGACATCCATCATCTCCTCTGCTGAAGATGTAACCTTGCTCAAGGGCCGTGGCAGCCCAGAGGCTTCCTTCAAAAAAAAAAAGAAAAAGAAAAAAAAAAGCAACCGGTGTTTCTACAGTCTTCGAGCTGTTTACACAGCGACAGGCCTGAAGGCTCAATCAGCAGTTGCTGCAATAAAAGTGAGTGTATTTGAAGTCTCAGTGTGACATTCACCCCAGTGGTAAATGCCAATCCATTTGGCTTCAGCTTCCTTGCTTCAGAATGCAAATTGCTTCACTCACTGGTAAGCACAGAAGTGTGTGCCGTTCCGCTCGGATATCGCTCCCCGGACGAGGTAAAGCATCGCCCCACCTGATGTGCAGCCCCGCCAATGTTTCCGCATTAACCCTAAACACACCTGACAGGATCGTCCGAATCGGCTCCGCTCCCATTTAATAATAAAGGAAGATGATCGCATTGCCTTAATTTATTGTCTGATTAAAATTCAGCCTTTGCCGTCACCTTAGCAACTGCTTGGGAAAAGGAAAAAAAAAAAAAAAAAAAGGTGGGTGGTGTGGGGGCTGTGAGGCAGGCTTGCGAGCCTGTTGGTGCTCATCTCAGTCTAGTGTGTGAGTATCTGTGTCGCTGCGAACTTTCATCTCCTCGCAGAAGTCCTTGTACTTGTGCAAACGTGCTAATGAAACGTTTTCCGCAGGCGTCTGACCTTCTGTTGTGCACTCGCTCTGTGTTTCCGATGAGTTTTCTCGGCGAAGAACAAATAAGCCGTTTGCAACTGTTGCTTTTGTGAATGTGAAACCCTCTCCTGCTATTCCACTAGCAAATGTACTCCGACAATGACAAAAGAGTGAAATAGAACCATCTATGGGGGGAGCTCAGGTGTACCAGCGGCCAGATGGGGTAAATGGAAGCGTGCATAGTCAAAGTGGAGTAAAAACATATAAAAATAGAAAAGCTAGAAGCTGCACATTAAGGTTGCATTTACGATAAAAAGATAACGTGGCACAGTTATTAAAAATAGCATACTCAGAACCAAAGCAATGTGCAACTGAGTGGGGGAATTTAAAAAATGTACAAGGCGCGCGTATTTGTGCATAGAAAACAGCAACAGACTATTTACAAGAAATTAAAAAAAGACTGTGCAAATAACAGCAGGAACGTAAACACTGAGTTTTTTTTTCTTTTTTAGTGGCAGTGATGATTAGAAAGTCTCACAGCTGCTGTGAGAACGGATCTGCGACAATGCTCCTTTGTGCTCTGTCACCGGAGGAGCTCTGTGGTTCAACAACATGGGGTGGTAGTCTGCACTGGGTTCAGAGGTCATCCCATGACAGAGCTGGCCTTCCTGCCTAATGATGAGTTTATATCTAACCACTTCCTCTCAGCTTTTCTTTTTTTTTTTTTTACCTGGGTGCCATACCTCGGGGCTCATTGCAAGCATTGGACTGATGATGAACCAGTTCTGCAGGAAACACTGTTGGTACTTGGGGCAGAAATTTGGGTTTGCCCAGGCCACCATTATGTAAGACGCGCCACTCAGTGGGACTAAGTTGTTTTCAAACGGGGGGATTATGTATGTTCTGGGCACATGGTGCCATTTATGACACAACCATGTGACTGTTACCTTTCAAAATGCAAACATAACTTAAAAGAAATGTGACTTTGCATTTTAACTATCTTGAAATTGGTCTCCGTCTCTTTAAGAAGCTCCCACTCTTTCCGACACAACAGTGCTCCTCCATTTTGCATTTCCAACTACTCTTAGAAGCACTGGACTCAAAAGTAGTTTGATGTGCAGTTCCTGAAGGTGTTTGCTAATTGCTGCTGCCACTAGTCTGCTGGAGCTGTGTGGGGAAGGTTTGAGGGAGTGATGCAATACATAATACACCTTTAATATTAACTTTGCTAGAAATATTAATGATGATATTTTACAGCAAACTCTGTCCATTCTGGAATGCTTGGGGAGAGAAAAAAAGGAGAAAAGAACAAGGAATTATAGCTAGTACTGTTGGTGCAGATGACATTATGCTGTGGAGCTGGTCAAGGGAAACAAAAAAGTAAAATCTTTCAAAAAAAATATTGCACGTCAAAACCATGAAGTAGAAACTTTAACTCAAAACATGGATATCATTTTACAAATAGATCAGAAAGTTTGGTCTTTTTTTAAAAGATATTTTTATGTGCAATCTAGTTTTGTTAGGTATATAAAAATATTAATATTAAAAAAATTGTAGTAATTTTTTTAAAAATTTGGCTCTGTACTTCACATTCAGATCTTGTGCTCCAGCTTCACATCCAGCCACTGGTCCGGGTAGTATAGCTCTAAAAACCGTTACCCAGACTTCTTTAAATCACAGGTTGTAGAGAATATTCAACTTTTATTCAATATGTCCCCTATAGAAGAATCACCTGCAGGAAACCATAATAAAATGCATTTTCCCAACAGCCTGAAGCCGGAGATGTAAAATTCAACAGATTGAACCACCTGTTCCCCCCCTGTCTCCCTTCTCTTTTTCTGTCTCTCTACACGTCCTCTTCTCCTCTCTCTCTCTGTCCCTGCTCCCACTCTGACAGGGATACTGAGTTACTGCCAGAAGTACACTGAGGGGGTGGTGGTGAGGGTTGGGGGGGGGGGAGCAGGAGGGGTTGCCATGTATCTGCAGTCTGGCTGCAATGGAGGGTCCCACACTCTCCCTCCCCATCCCTCCTTTCCTTCCTCTCATTTTCACACTCTTGGTTATGATATGATTGTTCGCTTCTCACCTCAAGTGTGCGCAGATGTAGACATCCGGGTGCAGTCTGATGAGTTTTTTTTCTGACGAGCAGGAGTGGAGGGGGAAGTGGGGAGGGATCGTTTAAGAGAGGGAAAGAACAGCGTGGGGATTTAAGGGGAAAGCAAGGGGGTTCGGAGGTGGTGGTGGTGGTGGTGGGGGGGTCTATAAACAAAAACAGAGGAGGAAACTGAGGGAACGTGTCTGCTGAATATGTATGTTTGGTTCGTCTTTTGGGTGAGTGCGTGAGCTGCAGAGGTGCCCTATACTTGGCAGCTCTTGGACCAGTTCTGATGGGTCTCCTCCACTAACATGCTGTCATTTCCTTTAGCTGCCTGACGAGGAGATGAACAACGTAGACCCGATCAGGTAAGGTTCTTCTCCCTCCATCACGCTCTCTCTCTCTCCCTCCCTCCCTCTGTTCTGCTCATATCTTTTCAGCGCTCCATCATCACGCCCCCGCGTTCTCCCTGTCTTCTTCCTTTAAGCCTCTTCACTCCCACTCTTCCTCTCTCTCTCTCTCTCTCTCTCTCTCTCTCTCTCTCTCTCTCTCTCTTTCCTCTCTGCTTCCTCTGCCTTTCCCTTTTGGCATATAGCTGCTGCTGTTGCTGGAGTGGCGTGGCGCGGTGTTGGCGGCAGCTGTGCATGTGTTGGGGTTTTCTCTGAGCTTTAAGGCAGAGCTGGGTAAGCCAGTCCAGAGAGCACATAGAAGTAGAGGGGCGGCGGGCGGGTGGGGAGGGAGAGGGCTTCCTCCATCCCCGGCGAGACTCGGAGCCAGCAGGATTTTTATCTCCCTGTCTCCAGGATGAGGCTGTGCGTGAGCAGAAGGTACCGCTTTGCCTTTCGCATCTTCGATTTGGGTTGCAAAGCTCTTTTGGTTTTCAAATGTCTTTATTTATGTGCTTATTTTTGTGTTGCGTGGCTGCACTTGATGCATTGTTGATCTGCATGCTGTACGTTTTCTGATAGTTTTTTTTAATAATTAAAAGGTTTTTTAAATTTTTTTTAAAAATAGATTCTCCTGGGAGTTCTCCAATATCTCCAATTGATCAGTCTCAAGGGGTTTTTGGTTGCTCTTGCATTGATAAGGGTTGTAAAAATGTCACTTATGTGTGTTTCTGCATGCTTTTGCGAACTCACCTGTCGGAATACCCCGATTAATGACCCTGCATGATAAAAAAAAAGCTAAATATCTAAATGTATATCTAAATATAAATCTGTTTGAATCTCACTTTTATACAGAGTGGCAGCTGATATGACAGCTCGAATAAACTCTGATGAACTCTTCATGACACCAAGTGTCATTTTCCTGATTAATTTGACATTAAAGGGGAAAAGAAGGTATTATCCAGGAGCTTTTAATCCTCATTTCTTTTCTCATTCACCTTTCTATTGGAGACAAGTTTTAATTAATACAATTACTAATGAGCCATTATTAATCCGCCACAGATGGAAATAGATCCCGAGCTTTTCCATTCTTGTTCGATTACTGGTGGTGTTATTGCGATTTCAGGCAGATTATAATTTAAAAGCCGTTTAAGCAGCCAATGAGAGGTAATTAATCTTGACAGGAAGGGGAAAGGGAAGAAGGGGAAAGGGAGGAGGGAGTGGGGGGGGGTGCGGGTTCCCTAATGTGTGGCATCAGTTGTCCTCACCTCTGTGTCACAGCTTTAATTGAATTATAGCAGCTCGACAGAGATGAGAGTCCCGCATCTTTCCACCTGTAGCCCAGGGAGAAGCCGAGTTGAGGTTAATGAGGAAGACGGACCTACCTCAGAGTCTGACCCCACCTTTTTAATCCCACCTCGAACCCCCTGCGTCCCCCCCCCCCGACCCCCCACACGCTCCTCCTCAGATGAACTAATCTCCAAGACGGCTTCCAGCCCAAATGATGAAACGCTCTGAAATCTTTTCCCAGTGCCTTGCTCTCTGCCTCTTTCGTAATTCCTGTCCCTCCCTCGGCCCGGCTCCTGCGTTCGGAGGCCCGTGGCAGATAGAGATGTAAATTGTAAATGGCGACGCACTTGAACCTCGGAGCCTCGGCGCACTGGAGGCTTTGTGACTGTTTAAACAGATTTAAAGTTCGGAAGACTTTCAAATTCTGACAGGGTGAAGAGAGGCGCATTTGGAAAGACTGTCAACTTGAGTGATTAGAGGACAGTTGAGAAAAGTGACGCTTTTGAGAAAAAATCTGACTTTTGACTGATGAAATTTCTTTTCTTAAAAATAGTAACCTCTTTAGTTTTTTTTATATAAATTTCTAATTCCCTTTTTCTCTTTTAAGCTTTACTTAAATGCTCTTTCAAATAAATCTAATTTTCGTGGTTAGTTTCAATGCTTAGTCAATACATGTCCATCAACTTAAAAAACAAACCATTATTTATAGAAGATTTCTCTTTTTTTTTAAAGATAACAATCTGAAAAGTGTGGCCTGCATATGCATTCAGTTCCCTGCATCTATGCTTTGTAAAAGTACCTTTTGCTAAATCTGAGCCTGCAAGTCTGTTGGGTGTGACTGGTGCTCTCCCCGGTGTAGGTGATCAGGCCCTGGGACTTTTGCAGGTGTGCCATGTTTGTTTTCCATGTTCAGACTTCAGATGATGGATTGAGCAGGGCTCCACGAGAAACACCTCGACAAATTGTTTTAGAACCTTTTGACTGTTTTAGAAAAAGTCGCATTTTGACTGTTTTTAAACTTTTCAACAGTCAACGAATGACCCACCTGGTGCGTTGCTTGGACTTCGTGATGCCGTTTGTTCAGTAAAGTTCTCTCGCAAAACTCTCGTGCGTCTAACAGAGCAGCTGGATTTATGCTGAGGTTAAATCACACACATCTATTTGCAGCCATCCAATGGAGCGGTGAGCCCTGGACTCCACCTTACTGTAAAGAAGATGAAAGTCACTCATAAATTTTCTTGCACCTCACAATTTTACGCTGGTGTGTGTGTGTGTGTGTGTGTACATGACAAACTGAGAGTAATGTTGACATGTGTGCAAAGCGCTGTACAGGCTTTTAGACTATTCCAGTGGATTGTGGACGTAGAGCTCCATGACAGAAACAGCGTCGATGCTTATTTGCAAAGATGCTACCAACAGATAATTGTTCATCCAGACTCTTGTTACATTTGAGTGATGAGGATTGCTGTTCAGGCCATCTTCCAGGCGTTCACTCAGCCTGAGATCTGGTGACTGAAAAGGCCACGGCGAGGTGTTCGTGTCATTTTCACACTCATTAAGCCTTTCCGTGTAGCCCTCCCTTTGCGACATTGCTTTTTATTAAGCTTAAATTGTTTTCCCTCAAAAAAACAGTCCGGCGAAGGGGCTTTCACTTTCTTCACCTTCACTTTCCATTTTGTGCAACGCCTTAGGAATCGGGCGTAGAGAATGTAAGGAAGTGCCCTTTTCACACTTTTGGGCACACAACAGGAAATTGTTCTTGTCGGATGCATTCCCACTACAGGGAATACTCGGCTCGGAGTCGGTGATGCAGAAGGCTGGCTTGAGTGTGTAGGAGGCATGAGGTGGTTCAAGAAGTCTGCTGCAGTCTCTCTGTCTCTCTCTCTCGTCTTTCCTGGTCATTATTTTCATCGTCATCTGCATGCAAAAGAGTTTTCACATATTAAAGTTAAACAATGCTGGATCTCAGTCTAGCATCACTTCCATTTTACACACTTGAGCTAATGGTGTAAAGTGCTTGTTTTCAGCCCAACTGAGTGAGACATTTGAATTCACAGCCCACAGACAGGATCAATTAAACATCACACACGGTTCGTGCAAGAGAACTGACAACGTAAAGAGCGAATGTTCAAATCAGTCAGACCAAACGTTCTGACCTAATGTTCAAAGAAGCTGGTTCAGCATACCAGCTGCTTAAATTGTGCATTTTAAACTAAAGGACAGCTCTGTGACAAAATCTTTAGTGAGAGAAATGCAACACATCCTCTGACATCTCTGGAAAATGAAAAAAAAAGACACTTAGGTAAAAAAAAAACAAACTCCCAAACTATAACGTATTATCACCACAGGTTGGTAAATAGACAGTCTTGGGGTCCCTTGACGTGCCATATCTTCCTTAATGTCTACGTAATAAATTTAGTCGGTGCTAAAGTCACACAAAAGCTGCAGGACCCACTGGATACTGCCGTCCACCACCCTGCAGCTCGACCCCTTAAATCTACTAGTAGTTAAAGCGTCGCGTCTTTACTACTCTCAGAGCAAGCGCCAAGACTTGAGGGACATTTTGTGTTGAATTGAGCTGTAAATTTAAAAAAAAAAAAAAAAAAAAGCTATTGCAAAAAAAGCATAAGAAAACCCCCGGTGAAAGCAAGTCCCCGTCCCCAGACGGTTTTTGGAAAACTCCACCAAAGCAGGCAGTGTCAAGAGACACAAGTTTGGGGGATGAGTGTCACTGTTGCCACTTAAGCAACTTTGCTGGTGTATTTAGTGAATTTTCAGACGCCTTTAGAAACTTTTTTCCTAAAAAGTGCCTCGTTACATATGTAGTGACTTTTCCCTGGAGACGTTTGTAACGCCACGTAAAGGACCAACAGCTCTGCAGTTCGTTCTGCACCAAACCATCTGCAGTCAGAGCAGAGAGGAGACCTGTCCTCTTCTGTGTGTCCACACGGCAAATGACGCTGAGTGTGTCTTTCATTTAATTGTGTAATAATTATGCACAATGATAGTTGCCCAATTATTGTGCCAAGCCTCCTTTTTTACTTTCTTAAATATTCACGTTTGAGGTCTTTGAACGTTTTGGATTAATTAAGAGCATTGTAGTTGGTGATTGATAAAAAAAAAAAATCTTCAAAAATAAGATGGTGTTAAAGCTGAAAACCAAGATTGTTTGGAACTGAATGGGAAAAATCACAGTGAATTAATACAGACTTAGGATGACTCATTGATCTGCATCTTGCTGTCATTTATTTTTATTTGCATTACCGTCGGCTTGATATTGATGAAAATGTTGAGGACTTAACATTTGAAAGACTGAACTGGACTGAAGAGAGTGAAACGTAGTTGAGGCCTTCTGTTGTTTCTCAGTCAGATTTATGCTCTTTTTCTGCCCTGTGTGGTCTGAGCACTTCTCCTCTCCCTCCCATTCGGTTTGTGGGTCTCTTCCTCCTGAAGCCCTGGCAGCTCCTCTGGGGGTCATTAACCATCATCCCAACCCCATTATCCCTCCTCCCCTTTGTCCTGTTCAGCACCAGAAATAAGATGGCCCAGGTCAGACCTATCCCTCATGGCGATAAAGCTGCCTAAATAATTTTGCTGCACATGACAGCTGCTTTATCTCATTGTTATGATGCATTTTAAAACTCTACTTTTTTTTTTTTTTTTTACTGTGGCACTTTGGTAAACATCTATTATTAAATACTTAGATTCCATAAAAAGAGAGTTATTTGTGTCTGAAGAGATGGAAAGAGTTGGATAATTGTGATTAGATAACAGGGAATCTGAAACTGTTTAGAGTTTGAAGCCAATTAAGGCTGTTTTTATGCTATCCAAGAATGTTTGAACGGAAAATATATCTTAAAGCAAGTTAGGTGAAAATCTAAAGAGATCTCAAAAGGACGCTTCAAAGTCTGCAAAGCTAAAAACTTTCACATTGGTTTGTGTTCAAATCATGGTGCACAAAATGGGAAGGAAACTGATTTTAAAATAAGAGAAAATAATGTTTTCATTGTGATTTTATCAGTTTTTATCAGTGGAAAACTCTCAAAAAATGTTACTGCATACAGTTACGGCCCAAATTATGCCTTAAATGTTTCTGTTAATCATTTGAGTGGCCCTGCAAGGGTACAGATTTGAACATGGTGAAATATATGTGGAGACAGCAGAAAATGAAGAAGATAATGAGGACTGGACAAATATTTTCAAAATACCAGTGAAAACATACAAAGAATTTAGTTGCTGTAACGTCAATAAAGATTTTTCTTCCAATTAATTACAAGGGCAAAATATTTTATATAATAAATAAATACAAATAATTAATCCCTCTTGTTATTTTAGATTTTCAGAGATGGCTGCTTGATTTCCTATCAGAAACAAACTTCTTGGCTGAAGTCAAACAATCTTAAATGTGAATCAACCACGGGTATGAATAATCTCAGGGTTAACTGCAGAGTTGCACCAACCTTTCACTTTGGTGCTTTAAAAGCTGGCTGCTTATCAAAGAAGAAACCAGCAAGAATCCCCACTAGAGTCACATGCAGCAGTGTGGAAAACACTGCTTTGCTTTGGGTGCAAGGACTTTCTTTATGTGGTCTGCACATAATCATATTTATCTATTTTACTTCTTGCAGCTTGCCTTTAGGTTAAACACGCCTGGATGGCCAAACACATCAGCTCAATAGCTGATTTCAGATTAGTTTGAAACCTCTTTAAATCAGCTGTTTTGATCCAGAACTGGTGTTGACCCTCAGTTCAACACTCAGGAGCACACCAGGCTAAATGTCTGAGTTGTATGCAGACATGAAGTGCTTGAGTTTCTAAAAAAAAAATTCTGTTTTTATTGTTTATTTGTCCACCTTAAATTTCTCTATATTCTCCAAATTTATAATAAATATCAATGCGCCCAAATAGAGTATAATTGTCATGATCCGTGTTTCTGTGTATTTATTTTAAGGTTTTTCTGTGTTCGGTTTCTGTCCTGTGAGTCTGTTTCTGCCTTCCCTGTTTATTGATCCCAGCTGTGTCTCGTTCCTGTGATTACCCTCCCAGTGTATTTAGTCCCACCTGTTGTCTGTGTTCCTTGTCAGATCCTCGTCGTTTGTTGTACGTCTTCCGCCCAGCTCTCCAGTCGCACTGTTTAAAGTCCTGGTTAGCCTTAGCTCTCGTTTTCAGTCTTCAGTATGTCAGTTGCTGCCGGTTATTAGCTGTGTGCTATTGTTCCTGCCTGACTGGACTGTTTTGAGCAACATCTCTGGTGCCTATCTCCAGCTAACGTTCCGAGTGAGAGGCGGGGTACACCTTGGGCAGGTCACCAGTCTGTCGCAGGGCAACACAGAGACACACAGGACGAACAACCATGCACACACACATTCACACCTAGGGGCAATTTGGAGAGGCCAATTAACCTGACAGTCATGTTTTTGGACTGTGGGAGGAAACCGGAGTACCCGGAGAAAACCCACGCATGCACAGGGAGAACATGCAAACTCCATGCAGAAAGACCTTCTTGCTGTAAGGCAACAGCTCTACCAACTGCGCCACTGTGCAGTAGGGCTGTAGTGATGCAATAATCTCACGATACGATATGATGATGCACGGTATTCTGCCCATGATACGATATACATTGCGATATTCAGCAAACGATACAATTCAATACACTTTTGCGATTTTCTGAAATATTTTAGAGGGACAGAGTGATTTTGGTGACATTTTGTGACTGTTATAGAGTTGGATTGAATTAATTTAACTGAAAACTGATTAAAAGCACCAACTAAATAATACCTGGCTCTGGTTGGACATGGACACAGACTTAAAGTCGACAGCTAGNCAAAATGAATCGAAGAAGTGGAGAGAAAACATGTTTCTTTTAATTGAAACAGTACAAACTGTAGCTTACACGCATTTGTAAAGTAAATAAAGTGCACCAAGTACCCT